>NW_026611864.1:0-88331 GCF_023638135.1 Falco biarmicus
TTTCTGGCACCTTCGCTGTTGGAATTGTGCATGGGGTGTGTTTGGAACATTTTATCACCAGCCGAGTCCAAAATTCAGCGCTTCCCCATCTCAGCCCAGAAAGCAGGTAGAACAAGTTTTTTGGTGCCTTTCAGGTGCCAACCAAGGTAGTGTAAAAACTATCAAGAGACCTCTTGTCTGGCACCTTCCCCGGTGGAGTTGTGCATAGGGTGTGTTTGGCACATTTTGTCACCAGCCGAGTCCAAAATTCAGCGCATCCCCATCTCAGCCCAGAAAGCAGATAGCACAAGCTTTGTGGCGCATTTCAGCTACCTACCGCGGTAGTGTAAAAAGTACCAAGAGAACTCCTTTCTGGCACCTTCCCCGGTGGAGTTGTGCATGGGGTGTGTTTGGAACATTTTGTCACCAGCCGAGGCCAAAATGCAGCGCTTCCCCATCTCAGCCCAGAAAGCAGGTAGAACAAGCTTTGTGGTGCCTTTCAGCTGCCTACCCGAGCAATGTAAAAAGTACCAAGAGAACTCCTTTCTGGCACCTTCGCTGTTGGAATTGTGCATGGGGTGTGTTTGGAACATTTTGTCACCAGCCGAGTCCAAAATTCAGCGCATCCCCATCTCAGCCCAGAAAGCAGGTAGAACAAGTTTTGTGGTGCCTTTCAGCTGCCTACCCGAGCAATGTAAAAAGTACCAAGAGAACTCCTTTCTGGCACCTTCGCTGTTGGAATTGTGCATGGGGTGTGTTTGGAACATTTTGTCACCAGCCGAGGCCAAAATGCAGCGCTTCCCCATCTCAGCCCAGAAAGCAGGTAGAACAAGTTTTGTGGTGCCTTTCAGCTGCCTACCCGAGCAATGTAAAAAGTACCAAGAGAACTCCTTTCTGGCACCTTCGCTGTTGGAGTTGTGCATGGGGTGTGTTTGGCACATTTTGTCACCAGCCGAGTCCAAAATGCAGCGCTTCCCCATCTCAGCCCAGAAAGCAGGTAGAACAAGTTTTGTGGTGCCTTTCAGGTGCCTACCAAGGTAGTGTAAAAACTACCAACAGAACTCGTTTCTGGCACCTTCCCCGGTGGAGTTGTGCATGGGGTGTGTTTGGCACATTTTGTCACCAGCCGAGTCCAAAATTCAGCGCTTCCCCATCTCAGCCCAGAAAGCAGGTAGCACAAGCTTTGTGGCGCATTTCAGCTGCCTACCGGTGTAGTGTAAAAACTACCAAAAGAACTCCTTTCTGGCCCCTTCGCCAGTGGAGTCGTGCATGGGGTGTGGTTGGAACATTTTGTCACCAGCCGAGGCCAAAATTCAGCGCTTCCCGAACTCAGCCCAGAAAGCAGGTAGAACAAGTTTTGTGGTGCCTTTCAGCTGCCTACCCGAGCAATGTAAAAAGTACCAAGAGAACTCCTTTCTGACACCTTCGCTGTTGGAGTTGTGCATGGGGTGTGTTTGGAACATTTTGTCACCAGCCGAGTCCAAAATTCAGCTCTTCCCGAACTCAGCCCAGAAAGCAGGTAGAACAAGTTTTGTGGTGCCTTTCAGCTGCCTACCCGAGCAATGTAAAAAGTACCAAGAGAACTCCTTTCTGGCACCTTCCCCGTGGAGTTGTGCATGGGGTGTGTTTGGCACATTTTGTCACCAGCCGAGTCCAAAATTCAGCGCATCCCCATCTCAGCCCAGAAAGCAGATAGCACAAGCTTTGTGGCGCATTTCAGCTACCTACCGCGGTAGTGTAAAAAGAACCAACAGAACTCCTTTCTGGCACCTTCGCTGTTGGAATTGTGCATGGGGTGTGTTTGGAACATTTTATCACCAGCCGAGTCCAAAATTCAGCTCTTCCCCATCTCAGCCCAGAAAGCAGGTTGAACAAGATTTGTGGTGCCTTTCAGCTGCCTACCCGAGCAATGTAAAAAGTACCAAGAGAACTCCTTTCTGGCACCTTCGCTGTTGGAATTGTGCATGGGGTGTTTTTGGAACATTTTGTCACCAGCCGAGGCCAAAATGCAGCGCTTCCCCATCTCAGCCCAGAAAGCAGGTAGAACAAGTTTTGTGGTGCCTTTCAGCTGCCTACCCGAGCAATGTAAAAAGTACCAAGAGAACTCCTTTCTGGCACCTTCGCTGTTGGAGTTGTGCATGGGGTGTGTTTGGCACATTTTGTCACCAGCCGAGTCCAAAATTCAGCGCATCACCATCTCAGCCCAGAAAGCAGGTAGAACAAGTTTTGTGGTGTCTTTCAGGTGCCTACCAAGGTAGTGTAAAAACTATCAAGAGAACTCTTGTCTGGCACCTTCCCCGGTGGAGTTGTGCATGGGGTGTGTTTGGCACATTTTGTCACCAGCCGAGTCCAAAATTCAGCGCATCCCCATCTCAGCCCAGAAAGCAGATAGCACAAGCTTTGTGGCGCATTTCAGCTACCTACCGCGGTAGTGTAAAAAGTACCAACAGAACTCCTTTCTGGCACCTTCCCCGGTGGAGTTGTGCATGGGGTGTGTTTGGAACATTTTGTCACCAGCCGAGGCCAAAATGCAGCGCTACCCCCATCTCAGCCCAGGAAGCAGGTAGGACAAGCTTTGTGGCGCATTTCAGCTACCTACCGCGGTAGTGTAAAAAGTACCAACAGAACTCCTTTCTGGCACCTTCCCCGGTGGAGTTGTGCATGGGGTGTGTTTGGAACATTTTGTCACCAGCCGAGTCCAAAATTCAGCGCATCCCCATCTCAGCCCAGAAAGCAGATAGCACAAGCTTTGTGGCGCATTTCAGCTACCTACCGCGGTAGTGTAAAAAGTACCAACAGAACTCCTTTCTGGCACCTTCGCTGTTGGAATTGTGCATGGGGTGTGTTTGGAACATTTTGTCACCAGCCGAGGCCAAAATGCAGCCCTTCCCCATCTCAGCCCAGAAAGCAGATAGCACAAGCTTTGTGGCGCATTTCAGCTACCTACCGCGGTAGTGTAAACAGTACCAACAGAACTCCTTTCTGGCACCTTCCCCGGTGGAGTCGTGCATGGGGTGTGCTTGGAACATTTTGTCACCAGCTGAGGCCAAAATGCAGCGCTTCCCCATCTCAGCCCAGAAAGCAGGTAGAACAAGTTTTGTGGTGCCTTTCAGGTGCCTACCAAGGTAGTGTAAAAACTATCAAGAGAACTCTTGTCTGGCACCTTCCCCGGTGGAGTTGTGCATGGGGTGTGTTTGGCACATTTTGTCACCAGCCGAGTCCAAAATTCAGCGCTTCCCCATCTCAGCCCAGAAAGCAGGTAGAACAAGTTTTGTGGTGCCTTTCAGGTGCCTACCAAGGTAGTGTAAAAACTATCAAGAGAACTCTTGTCTGGCACCTTCCCCGGTGGAGTTGTGCATGGGGTGTGTTTGGCACATTTTGTCACCAGCCGAGTCCAAAATTCAGCGCATCCCCATCTCAGCCCAGAAAGCAGATAGCACAAGCTTTGTGGCGCATTTCAGCTACCTACCGCGGTAGTGTAAAAAGTACCAACAGAACTCCTTTCTGGCCCCTTCCCCGGTGGAGTTGTGCATGGGGTGTGTTTGGAACATTTTGTCACCAGCCGAGGCCAAAATGCAGCGCTACCCCATCTCAGCCCAGGAAGCAGGTAGGACAAGCTTTGTGGCGCATTTCAGCTACCTACCGCGGTAGTGTAAAAAGTACCAACAGAACTCCTTTCTGGCACCTTCCCCGGTGGAGTTGTGCATGGGGTGTGTTTGGAACATTTTGTCACCAGCCGAGTCCAAAATTCAGCGCATCCCCATCTCAGCCCAGAAAGCAGATAGCACAAGCTTTGTGGCGCATTTCAGCTACCTACCGCGGTAGTGTAAAAAGTACCAAGAGAACTCCTTTCTGGCACCTTCCCCGGTGGAGTTGTGCATGGGGTGTGTTTGGAACATTTTGTCACCAGCCGAGGCCAAAATGCAGCGCTTCCCCATCTCAGCCCAGAAAGCAGGTAGAACAAGCTTTGTGGTGCCTTTCAGCTGCCTACCCGAGCAATGTAAAAAGTACCAAGAGAACTCCTTTCTGGCACCTTCGCTGTTGGAATTGTGCATGGGGTGTGTTTGGAACATTTTGTCACCAGCCGAGTCCAAAATTCAGCGCATCCCCATCTCAGCCCAGAAAGCAGGTAGAACAAGTTTTGTGGTGCCTTTCAGCTGCCTACCCGAGCAATGTAAAAAGTACCAAGAGAACTCCTTTCTGGCACCTTCGCTGTTGGAATTGTGCATGGGGTGTGTTTGGAACATTTTGTCACCAGCCGAGGCCAAAATGCAGCGCTTCCCCATCTCAGCCCAGAAAGCAGGTAGAACAAGTTTTGTGGTGCCTTTCAGCTGCCTACCCGAGCAATGTAAAAAGTACCAAGAGAACTCCTTTCTGGCACCTTCACTGTTGGAGTTGTGCATGGGGTGTGTTTGGCACATTTTGTCACCAGCCGAGTCCAAAATGCAGCGCTTCCCCATCTCAGCCCAGAAAGCAGGTAGAACAAGTTTTGTGGTGCCTTTCAGGTGCCTACCAAGGTAGTGTAAAAACTATCAAGAGAACTCTTGTCTGGCACCTTCCCCGGTGGAGTTGTGCATGGGGTGTGTTTGGCACATTTTGTCACCAGCCGAGTCCAAAATTCAGCGCTTCCCCATCTCAGCCCAGAAAGCAGGTAGCACAAGCTTTGTGGTGCATTTCAGCTGCCTACCGGTGTAGTGTAAAAACTACCAAAAGAACTCCTTTCTGGCCCCTTCGCCAGTGGAGTCGTGCATGGGGTGTGGTTGGAACATTTTGTCACCAGCCGAGGCCAAAATTCAGCGCTTCCCGAACTCAGCCCAGAAAGCAGGTAGAACAAGTTTTGTGGTGCCTTTCAGCTGCCTACCCGAGCAATGTAAAAAGTACCAAGAGAACTCCTTTCTGACACCTTCGCTGTTGGAATTGTGCATGGGGTGTGTTTGGAACATTTTGTCACCAGCCGAGTCCAAAATTCAGCTCTTCCCCAACTCAGCCCAGAAAGCAGGTAGAACAAGTTTTGTGGTGCCTTTCAGCTGCCTACCCGAGCAATGTAAAAAGTACCAAGAGAACTCCTTTCTGGCACCTTCCCCGGTGGAGTTGTGCATGGGTGTGTTTGGCACATTTTGTCACCAGCCGAGTCCAAAATTCAGCGCATCCCCATCTCAGCCCAGAAAGCAGATAGCACAAGCTTTGTGGCGCATTTCAGCTACCTACCGCGGTAGTGTAAAAAGAACCAACAGAACTCCTTTCTGGCACCTTCGCTGTTGGAATTGTGCATGGGGTGTGTTTGGCACATTTTGTCACCAGCCGAGTCCAAAATTCAGCTCTTCCCCATCTCAGCCCAGAAAGCATGTTGAACAAGATTTGTGGTGCCTTTCAGCTGCCTACCCGAGCAATGTAAAAAGTACCAAGAGAACTCCTTTCTGGCACCTTCGCTGTTGGAATTGTGCATGGGGTGTGTTTGGAACATTTTGTCACCAGCCGAGGCCAAAATGCAGCGCTTCCCCATCTCAGCCCAGAAAGCAGGTAGAACAAGTTTTGTGGTGCCTTTCAGCTGCCTACCCGAGCAATGTAAAAAGTACCAAGAGAACTCCTTTCTGGCACCTTCGCTGTTGGAGTTGTGCATGGGGTGTGTTTGGCACATTTTGTCACCAGCCGAGTCCAAAATTCAGCGCATCACCATCTCAGCCCAGAAAGCAGGTAGAACAAGTTTTGTGGTGTCTTTCAGGTGCCTACCAAGGTAGTGTAAAAACTATCAAGAGAACTCTTGTCTGGCACCTTCCCCGGTGGAGTTGTGCATGGGGTGTGTTTGGCACATTTTGTCACCAGCCGAGTCCAAAATTCAGCGCATCCCCATCTCAGCCCAGAAAGCAGATAGCACAAGCTTTGTGGCGCATTTCAGCTACCTACCGCGGTAGTGTAAAAAGTACCAACAGAACTCCTTTCTGGCACCTTCCCCGGTGGAGTTGTGCATGGGGTGTTTTTGGAACATTTTGTCACCAGCCGAGGCCAAAATGCAGCGCTACCCCATCTCAGCCCAGGAAGCAGGTAGGACAAGCTTTGTGGCGCATTTCAGCTACCTACCGCGGTAGTGTAAAAAGTACCAACAGAACTCCTTTCTGGCACCTTCCCCGGTGGAGTTGTGCATGGGGTGTGTTTGGAACATTTTGTCACCAGCCGAGTCCAAAATTCAGCGCATCCCCATCTCAGCCCAGAAAGCAGATAGCACAAGCTTTGTGGCGCATTTCAGCTACCTACCGCGGTAGTGTAAAAAGTACCAACAGAACTCCTTTCTGGCACCTTCGCTGTTGGAATTGTGCATGGGGTGTGTTTGGAACATTTTGTCACCAGCCGAGGCCAAAATGCAGCCCTTCCCCATCTCAGCCCAGAAAGCAGGTAGAACAAGCTTTGTGGCGCATTTCAGCTACCTACCGCGGTAGTGTAAACAGTACCAACAGAACTCCTTTCTGGCACCTTCCCCGGTGGAGTCGTGCATGGGGTGTGCTTGGAACATTTTGTCACCAGCTGAGGCCAAAATGCAGCGCTTCCCCATCTCAGCCCAGAAAGCAGGTAGAACAAGTTTTGTGGTGCCTTTCAGGTGCCTACCAAGGTAGTGTAAAAACTATCAAGAGAACTCTTGTCTGGCACCTTCCCCGGTGGAGTTGTGCATGGGGTGTGTTTGGCACATTTTATCACCAGCCGAGTCCAAAATTCAGCGCTTCCCCATCTCAGCCCAGAAAGCAGGTAGCACAAGCTTTGTGGCGCATTTCAGCTGCCTACCGGTGTAGTGTAAAAACTACCAAAAGAACTCCTTTCTGGCCCCTTCGCCAGTGGAGTCGTGCATGGGGTGTGGTTGGAACATTTTGTCACCAGCCGAGTCCAAAATTCAGCTATTCCCCATCTCAGCCCAGAAAGCAGGTACAACAAGTTTTGTGGTGCCTTTCAGCTGCCAACCAAGGTAGTGTAAAAAATACCAACAGAACTCCTTTCTGGCACCTTCCCCGGTGGAGTTGTGCATGGGGTGTGTTTGGAACATTTTGTCACCAGCCGAGGCCAAACTCAGCTCTTCCCCAACTCAGCCCAGAAAGCAGGTAGAACAAGTTTTGTGGTGCCTTTCAGCTGCCTACCCGAGCAATGTAAAAAGTACCAAGAGAACTCCTTTCTGGCACCTTCGCTGTTGGAATTGTGCATGGGGTGTGTTTGGAACATTTTGTCACCAGCCGAGGCCAAAATTCAGCGCATCCCCATCTCAGCCCAGAAAGCAGGTAGAACAAGTTTTGTGGTGCCTTTCAGCTGCCTACCCGAGCAATGTAAAAAGTACCAAGAGAACTCCTTTCTGGCACCTTCGCTGTTGGAATTGTGCATGGGGTGTGTTTGGAACATTTTGTCACCAGCCGAGGCCAAAATGCAGCGCTTCCCCATCTCAGCCCAGAAAGCAGGTAGAACAAGTTTTGTGGTGCCTTTCAGCTGCCTACCCGAGCAATGTAAAAAGTACCAAGAGAACTCCTTTCTGGCACCTTCGCTGTTGGAGTTGTGCATGGGGTGTGTTTGGCACATTTTGTCACCAGCCGAGTCCAAAATTCAGCGCATCACCATCTCAGCCCAGAAAGCAGGTAGAACAAGTTTTGTGGTGCCTTTCAGGTGCCTACCAAGGTAGGTAAAAAACTATCAAGAGAACTCTTGTCTGGCACCTTCCCCGGTGGAGTTGTGCATGGGGTGTGTTTGGCACATTTTGCACCAAGCCGAGTCCAAAATTCAGCGCATCCCCATCTCAGCCCAGAAAGCAGATAGCACAAGCTTTGTGGCGCATTTCAGCTACCTACCGCGGTAGTGTAAAAAGTACCAACAGAACTCCTTTCTGGCACCTTCCCCGGTGGAGTTGTGCATGGGTGTGTTTGGAACATTTTGTCACCAGCCGAGGCCAAAATGCAGCGATTCCCCATCTCAGCCCAGAAAGCAGGTAGAACAAGTTTTGTGGTGCCTTTCAGCTGCCTACCAAGGTAGTGTAAAAACTATCAAGAGAACTCTTGTCCTGGCACCTTCCCCGGTGGAGTTGTGCATGGGGTGTGTTTGGCACATTTTGTCACCAGCCGAGTCCAAAATTCAGCGCTTCCCCATCTCAGCCCAGAAAGCAGGTAGCACAAGCTTTGTGGCGCATTTCAGCTGCCTACCGGTGTAGTGTAAAAACTACCAAAAGAACTCCTTTCTGGCCCCTTCGCCAGTGGAGTCGTGCATGGGGTGTGTTGGAACATTTTGTCACCAGCCGAGCCAAAATTCAGTGCTTCCCCATCTCAGCCCAGAAAGCAGGTAGAACAAGTTTTGTGGTGCCTTTCAGCTGCCTACCCGAGCAATGTAAAAAGTACCAAGAGAACTCCTTTCTGACACCTTCGCTGTTGGAGTTGTGCATGGGGTGTGTTTGGAACATTTTGTCACCAGCCGTGGCCAAAATTCAGCTCTTCCCCAACTCAGCCCAGAAAGCAGGTAGAACAAGTTTTGTGGTGCCTTTCAGCTGCCTACCCGAGCAATGTAAAAAGTACCAAGAGAACTCCTTTCTGGCACCTTCTTCGGTGGAGTCGTGCATGGGGTGTGTTTGGCACATTTTGTCACCAGCCGAGTCCAAAATTCAGCTCATCCCCATCTCAGCCCAGAAAGCAGATAGCACAAGCTTTGTGGCGCATTTCAGCTACCTACCGCGGTAGTGTAAAAAGAACCAACAGAACTCCTTTCTGGCACCCTTCGCTGTTGGAATTGTGCATGGGGTGTGTTTGGAACATTTTGTCACCAGCCGAGTCCAAAATTCAGCGCTTCCCCATCTCAGCCCAGAAAGCAGGTAGAACAAAAGTTTTGTGGTGCCTTTCAGCTGCCTACCCGAGCAATGTAAAAAGTACCAAGAGAACTCCTTTCTGGCACCTTCGCTGTTGGAATTGTGCATGGGGTGTGTTTGGAACATTTTATCACCAGCCGAGTCCAAAATTCCAGCGCTTCCCCATCTCAGCCCAGAAGCAGGTAGAACAAGTTTTGTGGTGCCTTTCAGGTGCCAACCAAGGTAGTGGTAAAAACTATCAAGAGAACTCTTGTCTGGCACCTTCCCCGGTGGAGTTGTGCATGGGGTGTGTTTGGAACATTTTGTCACCAGCCGAGGCCAAAATGCAGCGCTTCCCCATCTCAGCCCAGAAAGCAGGTAGCACAAGCTTTGTGGTGCCTTTCAGCTGCCTAACCCGAGCAATGTAAAAAGTACCAAGAGAACTCCTTTCTGGCACCTTCGCTGTTGGAATTGTGCATGGGGTGTGTTTGGAACATTTTATCACCCCCCGAGTCCAAAATTCAGCGCTTCCCCATCTCAGCCCAGAAAGCAGGTTGAACAAGTTTTGTGGTGCCTTTCAGCTGCCTACCCGAGCAATGTAAAAAGTACCAAGAGAACTCCTTTCTGGCACCTTCTTCGGTGGAGTCGTGCATGGGGTGTGTTTGGAAAATTTTGTCACCAGCCGAGTCCAAATTCAGCTCTTCCCCAACTCAGCCCAGAAAGCAGGTAGAACAAGTTTTGTGGTGCCTTTCAGCTGCCTACCCGAGCAATGTAAAAAGTACCAAGAGAACTCCTTTCTGGCCACCTTCGCTGTTGGAATTGTGCATGGGTGTGTTTGGAACATTTTGTCACCAGCCGAGGCCAAAATTCAGCGCATCCCCATCTCAGCCCAGAAAGCAGGTAAGAACAAGTTTTGTGGTGCCTTTCAGCTGCCTACCCGAGCAATGTAAAAAGTACCAAGAGAACTCCTTTCTGGCACCTTCGCTGTTGGAATTGTGCATGGGGTGTGTTTGGAACATTTTGTCACCAGCCGAGGCCAAAATGCAGCGCTTCCCCATCTCAGCCCAGAAAGCAGGTAGAACAAGTTTTGTGGTGCCTTTCAGCTGCCTACCCGAGCAATGTAAAAAGTACCAAGAGAACTCCTTTCTGGCACCTTCGCTGTTGGAGTTGTGCATGGGGTGTGTTTGGCACATTTTGTCACCAGCCGAGTCCAAAATTCAGCGCATCACCATCTCAGCCCAGAAAGCAGGTAGAACAAGTTTTGTGGTGCCTTTCAGGTGCCTACCAAGGTAGTGTAAAAACTATCAAGAGAACTCTTGTCTGGCACCTTCCCCGGTGGAGTTGTGCATGGGGTGTGTTTGGCACATTTTGTCACCAGCCGAGTCCAAAATTCAGCGCATCCCCATCTCAGCCCAGAAAGCAGATAGCACAAGCTTTGTGGCGCATTTCAGCTACCTACCGCGGTAGTGTAAAAAGTACCAACAGAACTCCTTTCTGGCACCTTCCCCGGTGGAGTTGTGCATGGGGTGTGTTTGGAACATTTTGTCACCAGCCGAGGCCAAAATGCAGCGATTCCCCATCTCAGCCCAGAAAGCAGGTAGAACAAGTTTTGTGGTGCCTTTCAGCTGCCTACCAAGGTAGTGTAAAAACTATCAAGAGAACTCTTGTCTGGCACCTTCCCCGGTGGAGTTGTGCATGGGGTGTGTTTGGCACATTTTGTCACCAGCCGAGTCCAAAATTCAGCGCTTCCCCATCTCAGCCCAGAAAGCAGGTAGCACAAGCTTTGTGGCGCATTTCAGCTGCCTACCGGTGTAGTGTAAAAACTACCAAAAGAACTCCTTTCTGGCCCCTTCGCCAGTGGAGTCGTGCATGGGGTGTGGTTGGAACATTTTGTCACCAGCCGAGGCCAAAATTCAGTGCTTCCCCATCTCAGCCCAGAAAGCAGGTAGAACAAGTTTTGTGGTGCCTTTCAGCTGCCTACCCGAGCAATGTAAAAAGTACCAAGAGAACTCCTTTCTGACACCTTCGCTGTTGGAGTTGTGCATGGGGTGTGTTTGGAACATTTTGTCACCAGCCGGGGCCAAAATTCAGCTCTTCCCCAACTCAGCCCAGAAAGCAGGTAGAACAAGTTTTGTGGTGCCTTTCAGCTGCCTACCCGAGCAATGTAAAAAGTACCAAGAGAACTCCTTTCTGGCACCTTCTTCGGTGGAGTCGTGCATGGGGTGTGTTTGGCACATTTTGTCACCAGCCGAGTCCAAAATTCAGCTCATCCCCATCTCAGCCCAGAAAGCAGATAGCACAAGCTTTGTGGCGCATTTCAGCTACCTACCGCGGTAGTGTAAAAAGAACCAACAGAACTCCTTTCTGGCACCTTCGCTGTTGGAATTGTGCATGGGGTGTGTTTGGAACATTTTGTCACCAGCCGAGTCCAAAATTCAGCGCTTCCCCATCTCAGCCCAGAAAGCAGGTAGAACAAAAGTTTTGTGGTGCCTTTCAGCTGCCTACCCGAGCAATGTAAAAAGTACCAAGAGAACTCCTTTCTGGCACCTTCGCTGTTGGAATTGTGCATGGGGTGTGTTTGGAACATTTTATCACCAGCCGAGTCCAAAATTCAGCGCTTCCCCATCTCAGCCCAGAAAGCAGGTAGAACAAGTTTTGTGGTGCCTTTCAGGTGCCAACCAAGGTAGTGTAAAAACTATCAAGAGAACTCTTGTCTGGCACCTTCCCCGGTGGAGTTGTGCATGGGGTGTGTTTGGAACATTTTGTCACCAGCCGAGGCCAAAATGCAGCGCTTCCCCATCTCAGCCCAGAAAGCAGGTAGCACAAGCTTTGTGGTGCCTTTCAGCTGCCTACCCGAGCAATGTAAAAAGTACCAAGAGAACTCCTTTCTGGCACCTTCGCTGTTGGAATTGTGCATGGGGTGTGTTTGGAACATTTTATCACCCCCCGAGTCCAAAATTCAGCGCTTCCCCATCTCAGCCCAGAAAGCAGGTTGAACAAGTTTTGTGGTGCCTTTCAGCTGCCTACCCGAGCAATGTAAAAAGTACCAAGAGAACTCCTTTCTGGCACCTTCTTCGGTGGAGTCGTGCATGGGGTGTGTTTGGAAAATTTTGTCACCAGCCGAGTCCAAAATTCAGCTCTTCCCCAACTCAGCTCAGAAAGCAGGTAGAACAAGTTTTGTGGTGCCTTTCAGCTGCCTACCCGAGCAATGTAAAAAGTACCTAGAGAACTCCTTTCTGGCACCTTCGCTGTTGGAATTGTGCATGGGGTGTGTTTGGAACATTTTATCACTAGCCGAGTCCAAAATTCAGCTCTTCCCCATCTCAGCCCAGAAAGCAGGTTGAACAAGATTTGTGGTGCCTTTCAGCTGCCTACCCGAGCAATGTAAAAAGTACCAAGAGAACTCCTTTCTGGCACCTTCTTCGGTGGAGTCGTGCATGGGGTGTGTTTGGAAAATTTTGTCACCAGCCGAGTCCAAAATTCAGCCCTTCCCCATCTCAGCCCAGAAAGCAGGTAGAACAAGCTTTGTGGCGCATTTCAGCTACCTACCGCGGTAGTGTAAACAGTACCAACAGAACTCCTTTCTGGCACCTTCCCCGGTGGAGTCGTGCATGGGGTGTGCTTGGAACATTTTGTCACCAGCTGAGGCCAAAATGCAGCGCTTCCCCATCTCAGCCCAGAAAGCAGGTAGAACAAGTTTTGTGGTGCCTTTCAGGTGCCTACCAAGGTAGTGTAAAAACTATCAAGAGAACTCTTGTCTGGCACCTTCCCCGGTGGAGTTGTGCATGGGGTGTGTTTGGCACATTTTGTCACCAGCCGAGTCCAAAATTCAGCGCTTCCCCATCTCAGCCCAGAAAGCAGGTAGCACAAGCTTTGTGGCGCATTTCAGCTGCCTACCGGTGTAGTGTAAAAACTACCAAAAGAACTCCTTTCTGGCCCCTTCGCCAGTGGAGTCGTGCATGGGGTGTGGTTGGAACATTTTGTCACCAGCCGAGTCCAAAATTCAGCTATTCCCCATCTCAGCCCAGAAAGCAGGTACAACAAGTTTTGTGGTGCCTTTCAGCTGCCAACCAAGGTAGTGTAAAAAATACCAACAGAACTCCTTTCTGGCACCTTCCCCGGTGGAGTTGTGCATGGGGTGTGTTTGGAACATTTTGTCACCAGCCGAGGCCAAAACTCAGCTCTTCCCCAACTCAGCCCAGAAAGCAGGTAGAACAAGTTTTGTGGTGCCTTTCAGCTGCCTACCCGAGCAATGTAAAAAGTACCAAGAGAACTCCTTTCTGGCACCTTCGCTGTTGGAATTGTGCATGGGGTGTGTTTGGAACATTTTGTCACCAGCCGAGGCCAAAATTCAGCGCATCCCCATCTCAGCCCAGAAAGCAGGTAGAACAAGTTTTGTGGTGCCTTTCAGCTGCCTACCCGAGCAATGTAAAAAGTACCAAGAGAACTCCTTTCTGGCACCTTCGCTGTTGGAATTGTGCATGGGGTGTGTTTGGAACATTTTGTCACCAGCCGAGGCCAAAATGCAGCGCTTCCCCATCTCAGCCCAGAAAGCAGGTAGAACAAGTTTTGTGGTGCCTTTCAGCTGCCTACCCGAGCAATGTAAAAAGTACCAAGAGAACTCCTTTCTGGCACCTTCGCTGTTGGAGTTGTGCATGGGGTGTGTTTGGCACATTTTGTCACCAGCCGAGTCCAAAATTCAGCGCATCACCATCTCAGCCCAGAAAGCAGGTAGAACAAGTTTTGTGGTGCCTTTCAGGTGCCTACCAAGGTAGTGTAAAAACTATCAAGAGAACTCTTGTCTGGCACCTTCCCCGGTGGAGTTGTGCATGGGGTGTGTTTGGCACATTTTGTCACCAGCCGAGTCCAAAATTCAGCGCATCCCCATCTCAGCCCAGAAAGCAGATAGCACAAGCTTTGTGGCGCATTTCAGCTACCTACCGGGGTAGTGTAAAAACTACCAACAGAACTCCTTTCTGGCACCTTCCCCGGTGGAGTTGTGCATGGGGTGTGTTTGGAACATTTTGTCACCAGCCGAGGCCAAAATGCAGCGATTCCCCATCTCAGCCCAGAAAGCAGGTAGAACAAGTTTTGTGGTGCCTTTCAGGTGCCTACCAAGGTAGTGTAAAAACTATCAAGAGAACTCTTGTCTGGCACCTTCCCCGGTGGAGTTGTGCATGGGGTGTGTTTGGCACATTTTGTCACCAGCCGAGTCCAAAATTCAGCGCTTCCCCATCTCAGCCCAGAAAGCAGGTAGCACAAGCTTTGTGGCGCATTTCAGCTGCCTACCGGTGTAGTGTAAAAACTACCAAAAGAACTCCTTTCTGGCACCTTCGCTGTTGGAATTGTGCATGGGGTGTGTTTGGAACATTTTATCACCAGCCGAGTCCAAAATTCAGCGCTTCCCCATCTCAGCCCAGAAAGCAGGTAGAACAAGTTTTGTGGTGCCTTTCAGCTGCCTACCCGAGCAATGTAAAAAGTACCAAGAGAACTCCTTTCTGGCACCTTCGCTGTTGGAATTGTTCATGGGGTGTGTTTGGCACATTTTGTCACCAGCCGAGTCCAAAATTCAGCGCTTCCCCATCTCAGCCCAGAAAGCAGGTAGAACAAGTTTTGTGGTGCCTTTCAGGTGCCAACCAAGGTAGTGTAAAAACTATCAAGAGAACTCTTGTCTGGCACCTTCCCCGGTGGAGTTGTGCATGGGGTGTGTTTGGAACATTTTGTCACCAGCCGAGGCCAAAATGCAGCGCTTCCCCATCTCAGCCCAGAAAGCAGGTAGCACAAGCTTTGTGGTGCCTTTCAGCTGCCTACCCGAGCAATGTAAAAAGTACCAAGAGAACTCCTTTCTGGCACCTTCGCTGTTGGAATTGTGCATGGGGTGTGTTTGGAACATTTTATCACCCCCCGAGTCCAAAATTCAGCGCTTCCCCATCTCAGCCCAGAAAGCAGGTTGAACAAGTTTTGTGGTGCCTTTCAGCTGCCTACCCGAGCAATGTAAAAAGTACCAAGAGAACTCCTTTCTGGCACCTTCTTCGGTGGAGTCGTGCATGGGGTGTGTTTGGAAAATTTTGTCACCAGCCGAGTCCAAAATTCAGCTCTTCCCCAACTCAGCCCAGAAAGCAGGTAGAACAAGTTTTGTGGTGCCTTTCAGCTGCCTACCCGAGCAATGTAAAAAGTACCAAGAGAACTCCTTTCTGGCACCTTCGCTGTTGGAATTGTGCATGGGGTGTGTTTGGAACATTTTATCACCAGCCGAGTCCAAAATTCAGCTCTTCCCCATCTCAGCCCAGAAAGCAGGTAGAACAAGTTTTGTGGTGCCTTTCAGCTGCCTACCCGAGCAATGTAAAAAGTACCAAGAGAACTCCTTTCTGGCACCTTCGCTGTTGGAATTGTGCATGGGGTGTGTTTGGAACATTTTATCACCAGCCGAGTCCAAAATTCAGCGCTTCCCCATCTCAGCCCAGAAAGCAGGTAGAACAAGTTTTTTGGTGCCTTTCAGGTGCCAACCAAGGTAGTGTAAAAACTATCAAGAGAACTCTTGTCTGGCACCTTCCCCGGTGGAGTTGTGCATAGGGTGTGTTTGGCACATTTTGTCACCAGCCGAGTCCAAAATTCAGCTCATCCCCATCTCAGCCCAGAAAGCAGATAGCACAAGCTTTGTGGCGCATTTCAGCTACCTACCGCGGTAGTGTAAAAAGTACCAAGAGAACTCCTTTCTGGCACCTTCCCCGGTGGAGTTGTGCATGGGGTGTGTTTGGAACATTTTGTCACCAGCCGAGGCCAAAATGCAGCGCTTCCCCATCTCAGCCCAGAAAGCAGGTAGAACAAGCTTTGTGGTGCCTTTCAGCTGCCTACCCGAGCAATGTAAAAAGTACCAAGAGAACTCCTTTCTGGCACCTTCGCTGTTGGAATTGTGCATGGGGTGTGTTTGGAACATTTTGTCACCAGCCGAGTCCAAAATTCAGCGCATCCCCATCTCAGCCCAGAAAGCAGGTAGAACAAGTTTTGTGGTGCCTTTCAGCTGCCTACCCGAGCAATGTAAAAAGTACCAAGAGAACTCCTTTCTGGCACCTTCGCTGTTGGAATTGTGCATGGGGTGTGTTTGGAACATTTTGTCACCAGCCGAGGCCAAAATGCAGCGCTTCCCCATCTCAGCCCAGAAAGCAGGTAGAACAAGTTTTGTGGTGCCTTTCAGCTGCCTACCCGAGCAATGTAAAAAGTACCAAGAGAACTCCTTTCTGGCACCTTCGCTGTTGGAGTTGTGCATGGGGTGTGTTTGGCACATTTTGTCACCAGCCGAGTCCAAAATGCAGCGCTTCCCCATCTCAGCCCAGAAAGCAGGTAGAACAAGTTTTGTGGTGCCTTTCAGGTGCCTACCAAGGTAGTGTAAAAACTATCAAGAGAACTCTTGTCTGGCACCTTCCCCGGTGGAGTTGTGCATGGGGTGTGTTTGGCACATTTTGTCACCAGCCGAGTCCAAAATTCAGCGCTTCCCCATCTCAGCCCAGAAAGCAGGTAGCACAAGCTTTGTGGCGCATTTCAGCTGCCTACCGGTGTAGTGTAAAAACTACCAAAAGAACTCCTTTCTGGCCCCTTCGCCAGTGGAGTCGTGCATGGGGTGTGGTTGGAACATTTTGTCACCAGCCGAGTCCAAAATTCAGCGCTTCCCCATCTCAGCCCAGAAAGCAGGTAGAACAAGTTTTGTGGTGCCTTTCAGCTGCCTACCCGAGCAATGTAAAAAGTACCAAGAGAACTCCTTTCTGGCACCTTCCCCGGTGGAGTTGTGCATGGGGTGTGTTTGGCACATTTTGTCACCAGCCGAGTCCAAAATTCAGCTCTTCCCCATCTCAGCCCAGAAAGCAGGTTGAACAAGATTTGTGGTGCCTTTCAGCTGCCTACCCGAGCAATGTAAAAAGTACCAAGAGAACTCCTTTCTGGCACCTTCTTCGGTGGAGTCGTGCATGGGGTGTGTTTGGAAAATTTTGTCACCAGCCGAGTCCAAAATTCAGCTCTTCCCCAACTCACCCAGAAAGCAGGTAGAACAAGTTTTGTGGTGCCTTTCAGCTGCCTACCCGAGCAATGTAAAAAGTACCAAGAGAACTCCTTTCTGGCACCTTCGCTGTTGGAATTGTGCATGGGGTGTGTTTGGAACATTTTATCACCAGCCGAGTCCAAAATTCAGCGCTTCCCCATCTCAGCCCAGAAAGCAGGTAGAACAAGTTTTTTGGTGCCTTTCAGGTGCCAACCAAGGTAGTGTAAAAACTATCAAGAGAACTCTTGTCTGGCACCTTCCCCGGTGGAGTTGTGCATGGGGTGTGTTTGGCACATTTTGTCACCAGCCGAGTCCAAAATTCAGCGCATCCCCATCTCAGCCCAGAAAGCAGATAGCACAAGCTTTGTGGCGCATTTCAGCTACCTACCGCGGTAGTGTAAAAAGTACCAACAGAACTCCTTTCTGGCACCTTCCCCGGTGGAGTTGTGCATGGGGTGTGTTTGGAACATTTTGTCACCAGCCGAGGCCAAATTGCAGCGCTACCCCATCTCAGCCCAGGAAGCAGGTAGGACAAGCTTTGTGGCGCATTTCAGCTACCTACCGCGGTAGTGTAAAAAGTACCAACAGAACTCCTTTCTGGCACCTTCCCCGGTGGAGTTGTGCATGGGGTGTGTTTGGAACATTTTGTCACCAGCCGAGTCCAAAATTCAGCGCATCCCCATCTCAGCCCAGAAAGCAGGTAGAACAAGTTTTGTGGTGCCTTTCAGCTGCCTACCCGAGCAATGTAAAAAGTACCAAGAGAACTCCTTTCTGGCACCTTCGCTGTTGGAATTGTGCATGGGGTGTGTTTGGAACATTTTGTCACCAGCCGAGGCCAAAATGCAGCGCTTCCCCATCTCAGCCCAGAAAGCAGGTAGAACAAGTTTTGTGGTGCCTTTCAGCTGCCTACCCGAGCAATGTAAAAAGTACCAAGAGAACTCCTTTCTGGCACCTTCGCTGTTGGAGTTGTGCATGGGGTGTGTTTGGCACATTTTGTCACCAGCCGAGTCCAAAATTCAGCGCATCACCATCTCAGCCCAGAAAGCAGGTAGAACAAGTTTTGTGGTGCCTTTCAGGTGCCTACCAAGGTAGTGTAAAAACTATCAAGAGAACTCTTGTCTGGCACCTTCCCCGGTGGAGTTGTGCATGGGGTGTGTTTGGCACATTTTGTCACCAGCCGAGTCCAAAATTCAGCGCATCCCCTTCTCAGCCCAGAAAGCAGATAGCACAAGCTTTGTGGCGCATTTCAGCTACCTACCGCGGTAGTGTAAAAAGTACCAACAGAACTCCTAACTGGCACCTTCCCCGGTGGAGTTGTGCATGGGGTGTGTTTGGAACATTTTGTCACCAGCCGAGGCCAAAATGCAGCGCTTCCCCATCTCAGCCCAGAAAGCAGGTAGAACAAGTTTTGTGGTGCCTTTCAGCTGCCTACCGGGGTAGTGTAAAAACTACCAACAGAACTCGTTTCTGGCACCTTCCCCGGTGGAGTTGTGCATGGGGTGTGTTTGGAACATTTTGTCAGCAGCCGAGTCCAAAATTCAGCTATTCCCCATCTCAGCCCAGAAAGCAGGTAGAACAAGTTTTGTGGTGCCTTTCTCTTGCCTACCGGGGTAGTGTAAAAACTACCAAGAGAACTCGTTTCTGGCACCTTCCCCGGTGGAGTTGTGCATGGGGTGTGTTTGGAACATTTTGTCAGCAGCCGAGTCCAAAATTCAGCGATTCCCCATCTCAGCCCAGAAAGCAGGTAGAACAAGTTTTGTGGTGCCTTTCAGCTGCCTACCGGGGTAGTGTAAAAACTACCAAGAGAACTCGTTTCTGGCACCTTCCCCGGTGGAGTTGTGCATGGGGTGTGTTTGGAACATTTTGTCACCAGCCGAGTCCAAAATTCAGCGATTCCCCATCTCAGCCCAGAAAGCAGGTACAACAAGTTTTGTGGTGCCTTTCAGCTGCCTACCGGGGTAGTGTAAAAACTACCAACAGAACTCGTTTCTGGCACCTTCCCCGGTGGAGTTGTGCATGGGGTGTGTTTGGAACATTTTGTCACCAGCCGAGTCCAAAATTCAGCGATTCCCCATCTCAGCCCAGAAAGCAGGTAGAACAAGTTTTGTGGTGCCTTTCTCTTGCCTACCGGGGTAGTGTAAAAACTACCAACAGAACTCGTTTCTGGCACCTTCCCCGGTGGAGGTGTGCATGGGGTGTGTTTGGAACATTTTTTCACCAGCCGAGTCCAGAATTCAGCCGTTCCCCATCTCAGCCCAGAAAGCAAGTAGAAAAACTTTTGTGGTGCCTTTCAAATGCCTACCAAGGTAGTGTAAAAACTACTAAGAGAACTCTTGTCTGGCACCTTCCCCGGTGGAGTTGTGCATGGGGTGTGTTTGGAACATTTTGTCACCAGCCGAGTCCAAAATTCAGCGGTTCCCCATCTCAGCCCAGAAAGCAGGTAGAACAAGTTTTGTGGTGCCTTTCAGCTGCCTACCGGAGTAGTGTAAAAACTACCAACGGAACTCGTTTCTGGCACCTTCCCCGGTGGAGTTGTGCATGGGGTGTGTTTGGAACATTTTGTCACCAGCCGAGTCCAAAATTCAGCGATTCCCCATCTCAGCCCAGAAAGCAGGTAGAACAAGTTTTGTGGTGCCTTTCAGCTGCCTACCGGGGTAGTGTAAAAACTACCAACAGAACTCGTTTCTGGCACCTTCCCCGGTGGAGTTGTGCATGGGGTGTGTTTGGAACATTTTGTCAGCAGCCGAGTCCAAAATTCAGCGATTCCCCATCTCAGCCCAGAAAGCAGGTAGAACAAGTTTTGTGGTGCCTTTCTCTTGCCTACCGGGGTAGTGTAAAAACTACCAACACAACTCGTTTCTGGCACCTTCCCCGGTGGAGTTGTGCATGGGGTGTGTTTGGAACATTTTGTTACCGGCCGAGTCCACAATTCAGCGATTCCCCATCTCAGCCCAGAAAGCAGGTAGAACAAGTTTTGTGGTGCCTTTCAGCTGCCTACCGGGGTAGTGTAAAAACTACCAACAGAACTCGTTTCTGGCACCTTCCCCGGTGGAGTTGTGCATGGGGTGTGTTTGGAACATTTTGTCACCAGCCGAGTCCAAAATTCAGCGATATCCCATCTCAGCCCAGAAAGCAGGTACAACAAGTTTTGTGGTGCCTTTCAGCTGCCTACCGGGGTAGTGTAAAAACTACCAACAGAACTCGTTTCTGGCACCTTCCCCGGTGGAGTTGTGCATGGGGTGTGTTTGGAACATTTAGTCACCAGCCGACTCCAAAAGTCAGCGGTTCCCCATCTCAGCCCAGAAAGCAGGTAGAACAACTTTTGTAGTGTCTTTTTGATGCCTACCGGAGCAATGTAAAAACTACCAACAGAATTCGTTCCTGGCACCTTCGCTAGTGGAGTTGTGCATGGGGTGTATTTATTAAAATTTTGTCACCAGCCGAGTCCAAAATTCAGCGATTCCCCATCTCAGCCCAGAAAGCAGGTAGAACAACTTTTGTGGTGCCTTTCAAATGCCTACCAAGGTAGTGTAAAAACTACTAAGAGAACTCTTGTCTGGCACCTTCCCCGGTGGAGTTGTGCATGGGGTGTGTTTGGAACATTTTGTCACCAGCCGAGTCCAAAATTCAGCCGTTCCCCATCTCAGCCCAGAAAGCAGGTAGAACAAGTTTTGTGGTGCCTTTCAGCTGCCTACCGGGGTAGTGTAAAAACTACCAACGGAACTCGTTTCTGGCACCTTCCCCGGTGGAGTTGTGCATGGGGTGTGTTTGGAACATTTTGTCACCAGCCGAGTCCAAAATTCAGCGGTTCCCCATCTCAGCCCAGAAAGCAGGTAGAACAAGTTTTGTGGTGCCTTTCAGCTGCCTACCGGAGTAGTGTAAAAACTACCAACGGAACTCGTTTCTGGCACCTTCCCCGGTGGAGTTGTGCATGGGGTGTGTTTGGAACATTTTGTCACCAGCCGAGTCCAAAATTCAGCGATTCCCCATCTCAGCCCAGAAAGCAGGTAGAACAAGTTTTGTGGTGCCTTTCAGCTGCCTACCGGGGTAGTGTAAAAACTACCAACAGAACTCGTTTCTGGCACCTTCCCCGGTGGAGTTGTGCATGGGGTGTGTTTGGAACATTTTGTCAGCAGCCGAGTCCAAAATTCAGCGATTCCCCATCTCAGCCCAGAAAGCAGGTAGAACAAGTTTTGTGGTGCCTTTCTCTTGCCTACCGGGGTAGTGTAAAAACTACCAACACAACTCGTTTCTGGCACCTTCCCCGGTGGAGTTGTGCATGGGGTGTGTTTGGAACATTTTGTTACCGGCCGAGTCCACAATTCAGCGATTCCCCATCTCAGCCCAGAAAGCAGGTAGAACAAGTTTTGTGGTGCCTTTCAGCTGCCTACCGGGGTAGTGTAAAAACTACCAACAGAACTCGTTTCTGGCACCTTCCCCGGTGGAGTTGTGCATGGGGTGTGTTTGGAACATTTTGTCACCAGCCGAGTCCAAAATTCAGCGATATCCCATCTCAGCCCAGAAAGCAGGTACAACAAGTTTTGTGGTGCCTTTCAGCTGCCTACCGGGGTAGTGTAAAAACTACCAACAGAACTCGTTTCTGGCACCTTCCCCGGTGGAGTTGTGCATGGGGTGTGTTTGGAACATTCTGTCACCAGCCGAGTCCAAAATTCAGCGATTCCCCATCTCAGCCCAGAAAGCAGGTAGAACAAGTTTTGTGGTGCCTTTCAGCTGCCTACCGGGGTAGTGTAAAAACTACCAACGGAACTCGTTTCTGGCACCTTCCCCGGTGGAGTTGTGCATGGGGTGTGTTTGGAACATTTTGTCACCAGCCGAGTCCAAAATTCAGCTATTCCCCATCTCAGCCCAGAAAGCAGGTAGAACAAGTTTTGTGGTGCCTTTCAGCTGCCTACCGGGGTAGTGTAAAAACTACCAACAGAACTCGTTTCTGGCACCTTCCCCGGTGGAGTTGTGCATGGGGTGTGTTTGGAACATTTAGTCACCAGCCGACTCCAAAAGTCAGCGGTTCCCCATCTCAGCCCAGAAAGCAGGTAGAACAACTTTTGTAGTGTCTTTTTGATGCCTACCGGAGCAATGTAAAAACTACCAACAGAATTCGTTCCTGGCACCTTCGCTAGTGGAGTTGTGCATGGGGTGTATTTATTAAAATTTTGTCACCAGCCGAGTCCAAAATTCAGCGATTCCCCATCTCAGCCCAGAAAGCAGGTAGAACAACTTTTGTGGTGCCTTTCAAATGCCTACCAAGGTAGTGTAAAAACTACTAAGAGAACTCTTGTCTGGCACCTTCCCCGGTGGAGTTGTGCATGGGGTGTGTTTGGAACATTTTGTCACCAGCCGAGTCCAAAATTCAGCGGTTCCCCATCTCAGCCCAGAAAGCAGGTAGAACAAGTTTTGTGGTGCCTTTCAGCTGCCTACCGGGGTAGTGTAAAAACTACCAACGGAACTCGTTTCTGGCACCTTCCCCGGTGGAGTTGTGCATGGGGTGTGTTTGGAACATTTTGTCACCAGCCGAGTCCAAAATTCAGCGATTCCCCATCTCAGCCCAGAAAGCAGGTAGAACAAGTTTTGTGGTGCCTTTCTCTTGCCTACCGGGGTAGTGTAAAAACTACCAACAGAACTCGTTTCTGGCACCTTCCCCGGTGGAGGTGTGCATGGGGTGTGTTTGGAACATTTTTTCACCAGCCGAGTCCAAAATTCAGCCGTTCCCCATCTCAGCCCAGAAAGCAGGTAGAAAAACTTTTGTGGTGCCTTTCAGCTGCCTACCGGGGTAGTGTAAAAACTACCAACAGAACTCGTTTCTGGCACCTTCCTCGGTGGAGTTGTGCATGGGGTGTGTTTGGAACATTTTGTCACCAGCCGAGTCCAAAATTCAGCGATTCTCCATCTCAGCCCAGAAAGCAGGTACAACAAGTTTTGTGGTGCCTTTCAGCTGCCTACCGGGGTAGTGTAAAAACTACCAACAGAACTCGTTTCTGGCACCTTCCCCGGTGGAGTTGTGCATGGGGTGTGTTTGGAACATTTTTTCACCAGCCGAGTCCAAAATTCAGCCGTTCCCCATCTCAGCCCAGAAAGCAGGTAGAACAAGTTTTGTGGTGCCTTTCTCTTGCCTACCGGGGTAGTGTAAAAACTACCAACAGAACTCGTTTCTGGCACCTTCCCCGGTGGAGTTGTGCATGGGGTGTGTTTGGAACATTTTGTCACCAGCCGAGTCCAAAATTCAGCCGTTCCCCGTCTCAGCCCAGAAAGCAGGTAGAACAAGTTTTGTGGTGCCTTTCAGCTGCCTACCGGGGTAGTGTAAAAACTACCAACGGAACTCGTTTCTGGCACCTTCCCCGGTGGAGTTGTGCATGGGGTGTGTTTGGAACATTTTGTCACCAGCCGAGTCCAAAATTCAGCGATTCCCCATCTCAGCCCAGAAAGCAGGTAGAACAAGTTTTGTGGTGCCTTTCAGCTGCCTACCGGGGTAGTGTAAAAACTACCAACAGAACTCGTTTCTGGCACCTTCCCCGGTGGAGTTGTGCATGGGGTGTGTTTGGAACATTCTGTCACCAGCCGAGTCCAAAATTCAGCTATTCCACATCTCAGCCCAGAAAGCAGGTAGAACAAGTTTTGTGGTGCTTTTCTCTTGCCTACCGGGGTAGTGTAAAAACTACCAACAGAACTCGTTTCTGGCACCTTCCCCGGTGGAGTTGTGCATGGGGTGTGTTTGGAACATTTTGTCACCAGCCGAGTCCAAAATTCAGCGATTCCCCATCTCAGCCCAGAAAGCAGGTAGAACAAGTTTTGTGGTGCCTTTCAGCTGCCTACCGGGGTAGTGTAAAAACTACCAACAGAACTCGTTTCTGGCACCTTCCCCGGTGGAGGTGTGCATGGGGTGTGTTTGGAACATTTTTTCACCAGCCGAGTCCAAAATTCAGCCGTTCCCCATCTCAGCCCAGAAAGCAGGTAGAAAAACTTTTGTGGTGCCTTTCAGCTACCTACCGGGGTAGTGTAAAAACTACCAACAGAACTCGTTTCTGGCACCTTCCCCGGTGGAGTTGTGCATGGGGTGTGTTTGGAACATTTTGTCACCAGCCGAGTCCAAAATTCAGCTGTTCCCCATCTCAGCCCAGAAAGCAGGTAGAACAAGTTTTGTGGTGCCTTTCAGCTGCCTACCGGGGTAGTGTAAAAACTACCAACAGAACTCGTTTCTGGCACCTTCCCCGGTGGAGTTGTGCATGGGGTGTGTTTGGAACATTTTGTCACCAGCCGAGTCCAAAATTCAGCTATTCCCCATCTCAGCCCAGAAAGCAGGTAGAACAAGTTTTGTGGTGCCTTTCAGCTGCCTACCGGGGTAGTGTAAAAACTACCAACAGAACTCGTTTCTGGCACCTTCCCCGGTGGAGTTGTGCATGGGGTGTGTTTGGAACATTTTGTCACCAGCCGACTCCAAAAGTCAGCGGTTCCCCATCTCAGCCCAGAAAGCAGGTAGAACAACTTTTGTAGTGTCTTTTTGATGCCTACCGGAGCAATGTAAAAACTACCAACAGAACTCGTTTCTGGCACCTTCCCCGGTGGAGTTGTGCATGGGGTGTATTTATTAAAATTTTGTCACCAGCCGAGTCCAAAATTCAGCTGTTCCCCATCTCAGCCCAGAAAGCAGGTAGAACAACTTTTGTGGTGCCTTTCAAATGCCTACCAAGGTAGTGTAAAAACTACTAAGAGAACTCTTGTCTGGCACCTTCCCCGGTGGAGTTGTGCATGGGGTGTGTTTGGAACATTTTGTCACCAGCCGAGTCCAAAATTCAGCGGTTCCCCATCTCAGCCCAGAAAGCAGGTAGAACAAGTTTTGTGGTGCCTTTCAGCTGCCTACCGGGGTAGTGTAAAAACTACCAACGGAACTCGTTTCTGGCACCTTCCCCGGTGGAGTTGTGCATGGGGTGTGTTTGGAACATTTTGTCACCAGCCGAGTCCAAAATTCAGCGATTCCCCATCTCAGCCCAGAAAGCAGGTAGAACAAGTTTTGTGGTGCCTTTCAGCTGCCTACCGGGGTAGTGTAAAAACTACCAACAGAACTCGTTTCTGGCACCTTCCCCGGTGGAGTTGTGCATGGGGTGTGTTTGGAACATTTTGTCACCAGCCGAGTCCAAAATTCAGCTATTCCATATCTCAGCCCAGAAAGCAGGTAGAACAAGTTTTGTGGTGCCTTTCTCTTGCCTACCGGGGTAGTGTAAAAACTACCAACAGAACTCGTTTCTGGCACCTTCCCCGGTGGAGTTGTGCATGGGGTGTGTTTGGAACATTTTGTCACCAGCCGAGTCCAAAATTCAGCGATTCCCCATCTCAGCCCAGAAAGCAGGTAGAACAAGTTTTGTGGTGCCTTTCTCTTGCCTACCGGGGTAGTGTAAAAACTACCAACAGAACTCGTTTCTGGCACCTTCCCCGGTGGAGTTGTGCATGGGGTGTGTTTGGAACATTTTGTCACCAGCCGAGTCCAAAATTCAGCCGTTCCCCATCTCAGCCCAGAAAGCAGGTAGAACAAGTTTTGTGGTGCCTTTCAGCTACCTACCGGGGTAGTGTAAAAACTACCAACAGAACTCGTTTCTGGCACCTTCCCCGGTGGAGTTGTGCATGGGGTGTGTTTGGAACATTTTGTTACCGGCCGAGTCCAAAATTCAGCGATTCCCCATCTCAGCCCAGAAAGCAGGTAGAACAAGTTTTGTGGTGCCTTTCAGCTGCCTACCGGGGTAGTGTAAAAACTACCAACAGAACTCGTTTCTGGCACCTTCCCCGGTGGAGTTGTGCATGGGGTGTGTTTGGAACATTTTGTCACCAGCCGAGTCCAAAATTCAGCTGTTCCCCATCTCAGCCCAGAAAGCAGGTAGAACAAGTTTTGTGGTGCCTTTCAGCTGCCTACCGGGGTAGTGTAAAAACTACCAACAGAACTCGTTTCTGGCACCTTCCCCGGTGGAGTTGTGCATGGGGTGTGTTTGGAACATTTTGTCAGCAGCCGAGTCCAAAATTCAGCTATTCCCCATCTCAGCCCAGAAAGCAGGTAGAACAAGTTTTGTGGTGCCTTTCAGCTGCCTACCGGGGTAGTGTAAAAACTACCAACAGAACTCGTTTCTGGCACCTTCCCCGGTGGAGTTGTGCATGGGGTGTGTTTGGAACATTTTGTCACCAGCCGACTCCAAAAGTCAGCGGTTCCCCATCTCAGCCCAGAAAGCAGGTAGAACAACTTTTGTAGTGTCTTTTTGATGCCTACCGGAGCAATGTAAAAACTACCAACAGAATTCGTTCCTGGCACCTTCGCTAGTGGAGTTGTGCATGGGGTGTATTTATTAAAATTTTGTCATCAGCCGAGTCCAAAATTCAGCTGTTCCCCATCTCAGCCCAGAAAGCAGGTAGAACAACTTTTGTGGTGCCTTTCAAATGCCTACCAAGGTAGTGTAAAAACTACTAAGAGAACTCTTGTCTGGCACCTTCCCCGGTGGAGTTGTGCATGGGGTGTGTTTGGAACATTTTGTCACCAGCCGAGTCCAAAATTCAGCGGTTCCCCATCTCAGCCCAGAAAGCAGGTAGAACAAGTTTTGTGGTGCCTTTCAGCTGCCTACCGGGGTAGTGTAAAAACTACCAACGGAACTCGTTTCTGGCACCTTCCCCGGTGGAGTTGTGCATGGGGTGTGTTTGGAACATTTTGTCACCAGCCGAGTCCAAAATTCAGCGATTCCCCATCTCAGCCCAGAAAGCAGGTAGAACAAGTTTTGTGGTGCCTTTCAGCTGCCTACCGGGGTAGTGTAAAAACTACCAACAGAACTCGTTTCTGGCACCTTCCCCGGTGGAGTTGTGCATGGGGTGTGTTTGGAACATTTTGTCACCAGCCGAGTCCAAAATTCAGCTATTCCTTATCTCAGCCCAGAAAGCAGGTAGAACAAGTTTTGTGGTGCCTTTCTCTTGCCTACCGGGGTAGTGTAAAAACTACCAACAGAACTCGTTTCTGGCACCTTCCCCGGTGGAGTTGTGCATGGGGTGTGTTTGGAACATTTTGTCACCAGCCGAGTCCAAAATTCAGCGATTCCCCATCTCAGCCCAGAAAGCAGGTAGAACAAGTTTTGTGGTGCCTTTCTCTTGCCTACCGGGGTAGTGTAAAAACTACCAACAGAACTCGTTTCTGGCACCTTCCCCGGTGGAGGTGTGCATGGGGTGTGTTTGGAACATTTTGTCACCAGCCGAGTCCAAAATTCAGCCGTTCCCCATCTCAGCCCAGAAAGCAGGTAGAACAAGTTTTGTGGTGCCTTTCAGCTACCTACCGGGGTAGTGTAAAAACTACCAACAGAACTCGTTTCTGGCACCTTCCCCGGTGGAGTTGTGCATGGGGTGTGTTTGGAACATTTTGTTACCGGCCGAGTCCAAAATTCAGCGATTCCCCATCTCAGCCCAGAAAGCAGGTAGAACAAGTTTTGTGGTGCCTTTCAGCTGCCTACCGGGGTAGTGTAAAAACTACCAACAGAACTCGTTTCTGGCACCTTCCCCGGTGGAGTTGTGCATGGGGTGTGTTTGGAACATTTTGTCACCAGCCGAGTCCAAAATTCAGCGATTCCCCATCTCAGCCCAGAAAGCAGGTAGAACAAGTTTTGTGGTGCCTTTCAGCTGCCTACCGGGGTAGTGTAAAAACTACCAACAGAACTCGTTTCTGGCACCTTCCCCGGTGGAGTTGTGCATGGGGTGTGTTTGGAACATTTTGTCACCAGCCGAGTCCAAAATTCAGCGATTCCCCATCTCAGCCCAGAAAGCAGGTAGAACAAGTTTTGTGGTGCCTTTCAGCTGCCTACCGGGGTAGTGTAAAAACTACCAACAGAACTCGTTTCTGGCACCTTCCCCGGTGGAGTTGTGCATGGGGTGTGTTTGGAACATTTTGTCACCAGCCGAGTCCAAGTCAGCGATTCCCCATCTCAGCCCAGAAAGCAGGTAGAACAAGTTTTGTGGTGCCTTTCAGCTGCCTACCGGGGTAGTGTAAAAACTACCAACAGAACTCGTTTCTGGCACCTTCCTCAGTGGAGTTGTGCATGGGGTGTGTTTGGAACATTTTGTCACCAGCCGAGTCCAAAATTCAGCGATTCCCCATCTCAGCCCAGAAAGCAGGTACAACAAGTTTTGTGGTGCCTTTCAGCTGCCTACCGGGGTAGTGTAAAAACTACCAACAGAACTCGTTTCTGGCACCTTCCCCGGTGGAGTTGTGCATGGGGTGTGTTTGGAACATTTTGTCACCAGCCGAGTCCAAAATTCAGCGATTCTCCATCTCAGCCCAGAAAGCAGGTAGAACAAGTTTTGTGGTGCCTTTCTCTTGCCTACCGGGGTAGTGTAAAAACTACCAACAGAACTCGTTTCTGGCACCTTCCCCGGTGGAGTTGTGCATGTGGTGTGTTTGGAACATTTTGTCACCAGCCGAGTCCAAAATTCAGCGATTCCCCATCTCAGCCCAGAAAGCAGGTAGAACAAGTTTTGTGGTGCCTTTCAGCTGCCTACCGGGGTAGTGTAAAAACTACCAACAGAACTCGTTTCTGGCACCTTCCCCGGTGGAGTTGTGCATGGGGTGTGTTTGGAACATTTTGTCACCAGCCGAGTCCAAAATTCAGCTATTCCCCATCTCAGCCCAGAAAGCAGGTAGAACAAGTTTTGTGGTGCCTTTCAGCTGCCTACCGGGGTAGTGTAAAAACTACCAACAGAACTCGTTTCTGGCTCCTTCCCCGGTGGAGGTGTGCATGGGGTGTGTTTGGAGCATTTTGTCACCAGCCGAGTCCAAAATTCAGCGATTCCCCATCTCAGCCCAGAAAGCAGGTAGAACAAGTTTTGTGGTGCCTTTCTCTTGCCTACCGGGGTAGTGTAAAAACTACCAACAGAACTCGTTTCTGGCACCTTCCCCGGTGGAGTTGTGCATGGGGTGTGTTTGGAACATTTTGTCAGCAGCCGAGTCCAAAATTCAGCGGTTCCCCATCTCAGCCCAGAAAGCAGGTAGAACAAGTTTTGTGGTGCCTTTCAGCTGCCTACCGGGGTAGTGTAAAAACTACCAACAGAACTCGTTTCTGGCACCTTCCCCGGTGGAGTTGTGCATGGGGTGTGTTTGGAACATTCTGTCACCAGCCGAGTCCAAAATTCACCGATTCCCCATCTCAGCCCAGAAAGCAGGTAGAACAAGTTTTGTGGTGCCTTTCAGCTGCCTACCGGGGTAGTGTAAAAACTACCAACGGAACTCGTTTCTGGCACCTTCCCCGGTGGAGCTGTGCATGGGGTGTGTTTGGAACATTTTGTCACCAGCCGAGTCCAAAATTCAGCGATTCCCCATCTCAGCCCAGAAAGCAGGTAGAACAAGTTTTGTGGTGCCTTTCAGCTGCCTACCGGGGTAGTGTAAAAACTACCAACAGAACTCGTTTCTGGCACCTTCCCCGGTGGAGTTGTGCATGGGGTGTGTTTGGAACATTTTGTCACCAGCCGAGTCCAAAATTCAGCGATTCCCCATCTCAGCCCAGAAAGCAGGTAGAACAAGTTTTGTGGTGCCTTTCTCTTGCCTACCGGGGTAGTGTAAAAACTACCAACAGAACTCGTTTCTGGCACCTTCCCCGGTGGAGGTGTGCATGGGGTGTGTTTGGAACATTTTTTCACCAGCCGAGTCCAAAATTCAGCCGTTCCCCATCTCAGCCCAGAAAGCAGGTAGAAAAACTTTTGTGGTGCCTTTCAGCTGCCTACCGGGGTAGTGTAAAAACTACCAACAGAACTCGTTTCTGGCACCTTCCCCGGTGGAGTTGTGCATGGGGTGTGTTTGGAACATTTTGTCACCAGCCGAGTCCAAAATTCAGCGATTCCCCATCTCAGCCCAGAAAGCAGGTAGAACAAGTTTTGTGGTGCCTTTCAGCTGCCTACCGGGGTAGTGTAAAAACTACCAACAGAACTCGTTTCTGGCACCTTTGCCAGTGGAGGTGTGCATGGGGTGTGTTTGGAACATTTTGTCACCAGCCGAGTCCAAAATTCAGCGATTCCCCATCTCAGCCCAGAAAGCAGGTAGAACAAGTTTTGTGGTGCCTTTCAGCTGCCTACCGGGGTAGTGTAAAAACTACCAACAGAACTCGTTTCTGGCACCTTCCCCGGTGGAGTTGTGCATGGGGTGTGTTTGGAACATTTTGTCACCAGCCGAGTCCAAAATTCAGCGATTCCCCATCTCAGCCCAGAAAGCAGGTACAACAAGTTTTGTGGTGCCTTTCAGCTGCCTACCGGGGTAGTGTAAAAACTACCAACAGAACTCGTTTCTGGCACCTTCCCCGGTGGAGTTGTTCATGGGGTGTGTTTGGAACATTTTGTCACCAGCCGAGTCCAAAATTCAGCGATTCCCCATCTCAGCCCAGAAAGCAGGTAGAAAAACTTTTGTGGTGCCTTTCAGCTGCCTACCGGGGTAGTGTAAAAACTACCAACAGAACTCGTTTCTGGCACCTTCCCCGGTGGAGGTGTGCATGGGGTGTGTTTGGAACATTTTGTCACCAGCCGAGTCCAAAATTCAGCGATTCCCCATCTCAGCCCAGAAAGCAGGTAGAACAAGTTTTGTGGTGCCTTTCAGCTGCCTACCGGGGTAGTGTAAAAACTACCAACAGAACTCGTTTCTGGCACCTTCCCCGGTGGAGGTGTGCATGGGGTGTGTTTGGAACATTTTTTCACCAGCCGAGTCCAAAATTCAGCCGTTCCCCATCTCAGCCCAGAAAGCAGGTAGAACAAGTATTGTGGTGCCTTTCAGCTGCCTACCGGGGTAGTGTAAAAACTACCAACAGAACTCGTTTCTGGCACCTTCCCCGGTGGAGTTGTGCATGGGGTGTGTTTAGAACATTTTGTCACCAGCCGAGTCCAAAATTCAGCGATTCCCCATCTCAGCCCAGAAAGCAGGTAGAACAACTTTTGTGGTGCCTTTCAGCTGCCTACCGGGGTAGTGTAAAAACTACCAACAGAACTCGTTTCTGGCACCTTCCCCGGTGGAGGTGTGCATGGGGTGTGTTTGGAACATTTTTTCACCAGCCGAGTCCAAAATTCAGCCGTTCCCCATCTCAGCCCAGAAAGCAGGTAGAAAAACTTTTGTGGTGCCTTTCAGCTGCCTACCGGGGTAGTGTAAAAACTACCAACAGAACTCGTTTCTGGCACCTTCCCCGGTGGAGTTGTGCATGGGGTGTGTTTGGAACATTTTGTCACCAGCCGAGTCCAAAATTCAGCGATTCCCCATCTCAGCCCAGAAAGCAGGTAGAACAAGTTTTGTGGTGCCTTTCAGCTGCCTACCGGGGTAGTGTAAAAACTACCAACAGAACTCGTTTCTGGCACCTTTGCCAGTGGAGGTGTGCATGGGGTGTGTTTGGAACATTTTGTCACCAGCCGAGTCCAAAATTCAGCGATTCCCCATCTCAGCCCAGAAAGCAGGTAGAACAAGTTTTGTGGTGCCTTTCAGCTGCCTACCGGGGTAGTGTAAAAACTACCAACAGAACTCGTTTCTGGCTCCTTCCCCGGTGGAGGTGTGCATGGGGTGTGTTTGGAACATTTTGTCACCAGCCGAGTCCAAAATTCAGCGATTCCCCATCTCAGCCCAGAAAGCAGGTAGAACAAGTTTTGTGGTGCCTTTCTCTTGCCTACCGGGGTAGTGTAAAAACTACCAACAGAACTCGTTTCTGGCACCTTCCCCGGTGGAGTTGTGCATGGGGTGTGTTTGGAACATTTTGTCAGCAGCCGAGTCCAAAATTCAGCGGTTCCCCATCTCAGCCCAGAAAGCAGGTAGAACAAGTTTTGTGGTGCCTTTCAGCTGCCTACCGGGGTAGTGTAAAAACTACCAACAGAACTCGTTTCTGGCACCTTCCCCGGTGGAGTTGTGCATGGGGTGTGTTTGGAACATTCTGTCACCAGCCGAGTCCAAAATTCACCGATTCCCCATCTCAGCCCAGAAAGCAGGTAGAACAAGTTTTGTGGTGCCTTTCAGCTGCCTACCGGGGGTAGTGTAAAAACTACCAACGGAACTCGTTTCTGGCACCTTCCCCGGTGGAGCTGTGCATGGGGTGTGTTTGGAACATTTTGTCACCAGCCGAGTCCAAAATTCAGCGATTCCCCATCTCAGCCCAGAAAGCAGGTAGAACAAGTTTTGTGGTGCCTTTCAGCTGCCTACCGGGGTAGTGTAAAAACTACCAACAGAACTCGTTTCTGGCACCTTCCCCGGTGGAGTTGTGCATGGGGTGTGTTTGGAACATTTTGTCACCAGCCGAGTCCAAAATTCAGCGATTCCCCATCTCAGCCCAGAAAGCAGGTAGAACAAGTTTTGTGGTGCCTTTCTCTTGCCTACCGGGGTAGTGTAAAAACTACCAACAGAACTCGTTTCTGGCACCTTCCCCGGTGGAGGTGTGCATGGGGTGTGTTTGGAACATTTTGTCACCAGCCGAGTCCAAAATTCAGCCGTTCCCCATCTCAGCCCAGAAAGCAGGTAGAACAAGTTTTGTGGTGCCTTTCAGCTACCTACCGGGGTAGTGTAAAAACTACCAACAGAACTCGTTTCTGGCACCTTTGCCAGTGGAGTTGTGCATGGGGTGTGTTTGGAACATTTTGTTACCGGCCGAGTCCAAAATTCAGCGATTCCCCATCTCAGCCCAGAAAGCAGGTAGAACAAGTTTTGTGGTGCCTTTCAGCTGCCTACCGGGGTAGTGTAAAAACTACCAACAGAACTCGTTTCTGGCACCTTCCCCGGTGGAGTTGTGCATGGGGTGTGTTTGGAACATTTTGTCACCAGCCGAGTCCAAAATTCAGCGATTCCCCATCTCAGCCCAGAAAGCAGGTAGAACAAGTTTTGTGGTGCCTTTCAGCTGCCTACCGGGGTAGTGTAAAAACTACCAACAGAACTCGTTTCTGGCACCTTCCCCGGTGGAGTTGTGCATGGGGTGTGTTTGGAACATTTTGTCACCAGCCGAGTCCAAAATTCAGCGATTCCCCATCTCAGCCCAGAAAGCAGGTAGAACAAGTTTTGTGGTGCCTTTCAGCTGCCTACCGGGGTAGTGTAAAAACTACCAACAGAACTCGTTTCTGGCACCTTCCCCGGTGGAGTTGTGCATGGGGTGTGTTTGGAACATTTTGTCACCAGCCGAGTCCAAGTCAGCGATTCCCCATCTCAGCCCAGAAAGCAGGTAGAACAAGTTTTGTGGTGCCTTTCAGCTGCCTACCGGGGTAGTGTAAAAACTACCAACAGAACTCGTTTCTGGCACCTTCCTCAGTGGAGTTGTGCATGGGGTGTGTTTGGAACATTTTGTCACCAGCCGAGTCCAAAATTCAGCGATTCCCCATCTCAGCCCAGAAAGCAGGTACAACAAGTTTTGTGGTGCCTTTCAGCTGCCTACCGGGGTAGTGTAAAAACTACCAACAGAACTCGTTTCTGGCACCTTCCCCGGTGGAGTTGTGCATGGGGTGTGTTTGGAACATTTTGTCACCAGCCGAGTCCAAAATTCAGCGATTCTCCATCTCAGCCCAGAAAGCAGGTAGAACAAGTTTTGTGGTGCCTTTCTCTTGCCTACCGGGGTAGTGTAAAAACTACCAACAGAACTCGTTTCTGGCACCTTCCCCGGTGGAGTTGTGCATGTGGTGTGTTTGGAACATTTTGTCACCAGCCGAGTCCAAAATTCAGCGATTCCCCATCTCAGCCCAGAAAGCAGGTAGAACAAGTTTTGTGGTGCCTTTCAGCTGCCTACCGGGGTAGTGTAAAAACTACCAACAGAACTCGTTTCTGGCACCTTCCCCGGTGGAGTTGTGCATGGGGTGTGTTTGGAACATTTTGTCACCAGCCGAGTCCAAAATTCAGCTATTCCCCATCTCAGCCCAGAAAGCAGGTAGAACAAGTTTTGTGGTGCCTTTCAGCTGCCTACCGGGGTAGTGTAAAAACTACCAACAGAACTCGTTTCTGGCTCCTTCCCCGGTGGAGGTGTGCATGGGGTGTGTTTGGAACATTTTGTCACCAGCCGAGTCCAAAATTCAGCGATTCCCCATCTCAGCCCAGAAAGCAGGTAGAACAAGTTTTGTGGTGCCTTTCTCTTGCCTACCGGGGTAGTGTAAAAACTACCAACAGAACTCGTTTCTGGCACCTTCCCCGGTGGAGTTGTGCATGGGGTGTGTTTGGAACATTTTGTCAGCAGCCGAGTCCAAAATTCAGCGGTTCCCCATCTCAGCCCAGAAAGCAGGTAGAACAAGTTTTGTGGTGCCTTTCAGCTGCCTACCGGGGTAGTGTAAAAACTACCAACAGAACTCGTTTCTGGCACCTTCCCCGGTGGAGTTGTGCATGGGGTGTGTTTGGAACATTCTGTCACCAGCCGAGTCCAAAATTCACCGATTCCCCATCTCAGCCCAGAAAGCAGGTAGAACAAGTTTTGTGGTGCCTTTCAGCTGCCTACCGGGGTAGTGTAAAAACTACCAACGGAACTCGTTTCTGGCACCTTCCCCGGTGGAGCTGTGCATGGGGTGTGTTTGGAACATTTTGTCACCAGCCGAGTCCAAAATTCAGCGATTCCCCATCTCAGCCCAGAAAGCAGGTAGAACAAGTTTTGTGGTGCCTTTCAGCTGCCTACCGGGGTAGTGTAAAAACTACCAACAGAACTCGTTTCTGGCACCTTCCCCGGTGGAGTTGTGCATGGGGTGTGTTTGGAACATTTTGTCACCAGCCGAGTCCAAAATTCAGCGATTCCCCATCTCAGCCCAGAAAGCAGGTAGAACAAGTTTTGTGGTGCCTTTCTCTTGCCTACCGGGGTAGTGTAAAAACTACCAACAGAACTCGTTTCTGGCACCTTCCCCGGTGGAGGTGTGCATGGGGTGTGTTTGGAACATTTTTTCACCAGCCGAGTCCAAAATTCAGCCGTTCCCCATCTCAGCCCAGAAAGCAGGTAGAAAAACTTTTGTGGTGCCTTTCAGCTGCCTACCGGGGTAGTGTAAAAACTACCAACAGAACTCGTTTCTGGCACCTTCCCCGGTGGAGTTGTGCATGGGGTGTGTTTGGAACATTTTGTCACCAGCCGAGTCCAAAATTCAGCGATTCCCCATCTCAGCCCAGAAAGCAGGTAGAACAAGTTTTGTGGTGCCTTTCAGCTGCCTACCGGGGTAGTGTAAAAACTACCAACAGAACTCGTTTCTGGCACCTTTGCCAGTGGAGGTGTGCATGGGGTGTGTTTGGAACATTTTGTCACCAGCCGAGTCCAAAATTCAGCGATTCCCCATCTCAGCCCAGAAAGCAGGTAGAACAAGTTTTGTGGTGCCTTTCAGCTGCCTACCGGGGTAGTGTAAAAACTACCAACAGAACTCGTTTCTGGCACCTTCCCCGGTGGAGTTGTGCATGGGGTGTGTTTGGAACATTTTGTCACCAGCCGAGTCCAAAATTCAGCCGTTCCCCATCTCAGCCCAGAAAGCAGGTACAACAAGTTTTGTGGTGCCTTTCAGCTGCCTACCGGGGTAGTGTAAAAACTACCAACAGAACTCGTTTCTGGCACCTTCCCCGGTGGAGTTGTTCATGGGGTGTGTTTGGAACATTTTGTCACCAGCCGAGTCCAAAATTCAGCGATTCCCCATCTCAGCCCAGAAAGCAGGTAGAAAAACTTTTGTGGTGCCTTTCAGCTGCCTACCGGGGTAGTGTAAAAACTACCAACAGAACTCGTTTCTGGCACCTTCCCCGGTGGAGTTGTGCATGGGGTGTGTTTAGAACATTTTGTCACCAGCCGAGACCAAAATTCAGCGATTCCCCATCTCAGCCCAGAAAGCAGGTAGAACAACTTTTGTGGTGCCTTTCAGCTGCCTACCGGGGTAGTGTAAAAACTACCAACAGAACTCGTTTCTGGCACCTTCCCCGGTGGAGGTGTGCATGGGGTGTGTTTGGAACATTTTGTCACCAGCCGAGTCCAAAATTCAGCCGTTCCCCATCTCAGCCCAGAAAGCAGGTAGAAAAACTTTTGTGGTGCCTTTCAGCTGCCTACCGGGGTAGTGTAAATACTACCAACAGAACTCGTTTCTGGCACCTTCCCCGGTGGAGTTGTGCATGGGGTGTGTTTGGAACATTTTGTCACCAGCCGAGTCCAAAATTCAGCGATTCCCCATCTCAGCCCAGAAAGCAGGTAGAACAAGTTTTGTGGTGCCTTTCAGCTGCCTACCGGGGTAGTGTAAAAACTACCAACAGAACTCGTTTCTGGCACCTTTGCCAGTGGAGGTGTGCATGGGGTGTGTTTGGAACATTTTGTCACCAGCCGAGTCCAAAATTCAGCGATTCCCCATCTCAGCCCAGAAAGCAGGTAGAACAAGTTTTGTGGTGCCTTTCTCTTGCCTACCGGGGTAGTGTAAAAACTACCAACAGAACTCGTTTCTGGCACCTTCCCCGGTGGAGTTGTGCATGGGCTGTGTTTGGAACATTTTGTCACCAGCCGAGTCCAAAATTCAGCCGTTCCCCATCTCAGCCCAGAAAGCAGGTAGAACAAGTTTTGTGGTGCCTTTCAGCTGCCTACCGGGGTAGTGTAAAAACTACCAACAGAACTCGTTTCTGGCACCTCCCCGGTGGAGTTGTTCATGGGGTGTGTTTGGAACATTTTGTCACCAGCCGAGTCCAAAATTCAGCCGTTCCCCATCTCAGCCCAGAAAGCAGGTAGAACAAGTTTTGTGGTGCCTTTCAGCTGCCTACCGGGGTAGTGTAAAAACTACCAACAGAACTCGTTTCTGGCACCTTCCCCGGTGGAGTTGTGCATGGGGTGTGTTTGGAACATTTTGTCACCAGCCGAGTCCAAAATTCAGCGATTCCCCATCTCAGCCCAGAAAGCAGGTAGAACAAGTTTTGTGGTGCCTTTCAGCTGCCTACCGGGGTAGTGTAAAAACTACCAATGGAACTCGATTCTGGCACCTTCCCCGGTGGAGTTGTGCATGGGGTGTGTTTGGAACATTTTGTCACCAGCCGAGTCCAAAATTCAGCGATTCCCCATCTCAGCCCAGAAAGCAGGTAGAACAAGTTTTGTGGTGCCTTTCAGCTGCCTACCGGGGGTAGTGTAAAAACTACCAAGAGAACTCGTTTCTGGCACCTTCCCCGGTGGAGTTGTGCATGGGGTGTGTTTGGAACATTTTGTCACCAGCCGAGTCCAAAATTCAGCGATTCCCCATCTCCGCCCAGAAAGCAGGTAGAACAAGTTTTGTGGTGCCTTTCTCTTGCCTACCGGGGTAGTGTAAAAACTACCAACAGAACTCGTTTCTGGCACCTTCCCCGGTGGAGTTGTGCATGGGGTGTGTTTGGAACATTTTGTCAGCAGCCGAGTCCAAAATTCAGCTATTCCCCATCTCAGCCCAGAAAGCAGGTAGAACAAGTTTTGTGGTGCCTTTCAGCTGCCTACCGGGGTAGTGTAAAAACTACCAACGGAACTCGTTTCTGGCACCTTCCCCGGTGGAGCTGTGCATGGGGTGTGTTTGGAACATTTTGTCACCAGCCGAGTCCAAAATTCAGCGATTCCCCATCTCAGCCCAGAAAGCAGGTAGAACAAGTTTTGTGGTGCCTTTCAGCTGCCTACCGGGGTAGTGTAAAAACTACCAACAGAACTCGTTTCTGGCACCTTCCCCGGTGGAGTTGTGCATGGGGTGTGTTTGGAACATTTTGTCACCAGCCGAGTCCAAAATTCAGCGATTCCCCATCTCAGCCCAGAAAGCAGGTAGAACAAGTTTTGTGGTGCCTTTCTCTTGCCTACCGGGGTAGTGTAAAAACTACCAACAGAACTCGTTTCTGGCACCTTCCCCGGTGGAGGTGTGCATGGGGTGTGTTTGGAACATTTTTTCACCAGCCGAGTCCAAAATTCAGCCGTTCCCCATCTCAGCCCAGAAAGCAGGTAGAAAAACTTTTGTGGTGCCTTTCAGCTGCCTACCGGGGTAGTGTAAAAACTACCAACAGAACTCGTTTCTGGCACCTTCCCCGGTGGAGTTGTGCATGGGGTGTGTTTGGAACATTTTGTCACCAGCCGAGTCCAAAATTCAGCGATTCCCCATCTCAGCCCAGAAAGCAGGTAGAACAAGTTTTGTGGTGCCTTTCAGCTGCCTACCGGGGTAGTGTAAAAACTACCAACAGAACTCGTTTCTGGCACCTTTGCCAGTGGAGGTGTGCATGGGGTGTGTTTGGAACATTTTGTCACCAGCCGAGTCCAAAATTCAGCGATTCCCCATCTCAGCCCAGAAAGCAGGTAGAACAAGTTTTGTGGTGCCTTTCAGCTGCCTACCGGGGTAGTGTAAAAACTACCAACAGAACTCGTTTCTGGCACCTTCCCCGGTGGAGTTGTGCATGGGGTGTGTTTGGAACATTTTGTCACCAGCCGAGTCCAAAATTCAGCCGTTCCCCATCTCAGCCCAGAAAGCAGGTACAACAAGTTTTGTGGTGCCTTTCAGCTGCCTACCGGGGTAGTGTAAAAACTACCAACAGAACTCGTTTCTGGCACCTTTGCCAGTGGAGGTGTGCATGGGGTGTGTTTGGAACATTTTGTCACCAGCCGAGTCCAAAATTCAGCGATTCCCCATCTCAGCCCAGAAAGCAGGTAGAACAAGTTTTGTGGTGCCTTTCAGCTGCCTACCGGGGTAGTGTAAAAACTACCAACGGAACTCGTTTCTGGCACCTTCCCCGGTGGAGCTGTGCATGGGGTGTGTTTGGAACATTTTGTCACCAGCCGAGTCCAAAATTCAGCGATTCCCCATCTCAGCCCAGAAAGCAGGTAGAACAAGTTTTGTGGTGCCTTTCAGCTGCCTACCGGGGTAGTGTAAAAACTACCAACAGAACTCGTTTCTGGCACCTTCCCCGGTGGAGTTGTGCATGGGGTGTGTTTGGAACATTTTGTCACCAGCCGAGTCCAAAATTCAGCGATTCCCCATCTCAGCCCAGAAAGCAGGTAGAACAAGTTTTGTGGTGCCTTTCTCTTGCCTACCGGGGTAGTGTAAAAACTACCAACAGAACTCGTTTCTGGCACCTTCCCCGGTGGAGGTGTGCATGGGGTGTGTTTGGAACATTTTTTCACCAGCCGAGTCCAAAATTCAGCCGTTCCCCATCTCAGCCCAGAAAGCAGGTAGAAAAACTTTTGTGGTGCCTTTCAGCTGCCTACCGGGGTAGTGTAAAAAACTACCAACAGAACTCGTTTCTGGCACCTTCCCCGGTGGAGTTGTGCATGGGGTGTGTTTGGAACATTTTGTCACCAGCCGAGTCCAAAATTCAGCGATTCCCCATCTCAGCCCAGAAAGCAGGTAGAACAAGTTTTGTGGTGCCTTTCAGCTGCCTACCGGGGTAGTGTAAAAACTACCAACAGAACTCGTTTCTGGCACCTTTGCCAGTGGAGGTGTGCATGGGGTGTGTTTGGAACATTTTGTCACCAGCCGAGTCCAAAATTCAGCGATTCCCCATCTCAGCCCAGAAAGCAGGTAGAACAAGTTTTGTGGTGCCTTTCAGCTGCCTACCGGGGTAGTGTAAAAACTACCAACAGAACTCGTTTCTGGCACCTTCCCCGGTGGAGTTGTGCATGGGGTGTGTTTGGAACATTTTGTCACCAGCCGAGTCCAAAATTCAGCCGTTCCCCATCTCAGCCCAGAAAGCAGGTAGAACAAGTTTTGTGGTGCCTTTCAGCTGCCTACCGGGGTAGTGTAAAAACTACCAACAGAACTCGTTTCTGGCACCTTCCCCGGTGGAGTTGTTCATGGGGTGTGTTTGGAACATTTTGTCACCAGCCGAGTCCAAAATTCAGCGATTCCCCATCTCAGCCCAGAAAGCAGGTAGAACAAGTTTTGTGGTGCCTTTCAGCTGCCTACCGGGGTAGTGTAAAAACTACCAACAGAACTCGTTTCTGGCACCTTCCCCGGTGGAGGTGTGCATGGGGTGTGTTTGGAACATTTTGTCACCAGCCGAGTCCAAAATTCAGCGATTCCCCATCTCAGCCCAGAAAGCAGGTAGAACAAGTTTTGTGGTGCCTTTCAGCTGCCTACCGGGGTAGTGTAAAAACTACCAACAGAACTCGTTTCTGGCACCTTCCCCGGTGGAGGTGTGCATGGGGTGTGTTTGGAACATTTTTTCACCAGCCGAGTCCAAAATTCAGCCGTTCCCCATCTCAGCCCAGAAAGCAGGTAGAAAAACTTTTGTGGTGCCTTTCAGCTGCCTACCGGGGTAGTGTAAAAACTACCAACAGAACTCGTTTCTGGCACCTTCCCCGGTGGAGTTGTGCATGGGGTGTGTTTAGAACATTTTGTCACCAGCCGAGACCAAAATTCAGCGATTCCCCATCTCAGCCCAGAAAGCAGGTAGAACAACTTTTGTGGTGCCTTTCAGCTGCCTACCGGGGTAGTGTAAAAACTACCAACAGAACTCGTTTCTGGCACCTTCCCCGGTGGAGGTGTGCATGGGGTGTGTTTGGAACATTTTGTCACCAGCCGAGTCCAAAATTCAGCCGTTCCCCATCTCAGCCCAGAAAGCAGATAGAAAAACTTTTGTGGTGCCTTTCAGCTGCCTACCGGGGTAGTGTAAATACTACCAACAGAACTCGTTTCTGGCACCTTCCCCGGTGGAGTTGTGCATGGGGTGTGTTTGGAACATTTTGTCACCAGCCGAGTCCAAAATTCAGCGATTCCCCATCTCAGCCCAGAAAGCAGGTAGAACAAGTTTTGTGGTGCCTTTCAGCTGCCTACCGGGGTAGTGTAAAAACTACCAACAGAACTCGTTTCTGGCACCTTTGCCAGTGGAGGTGTGCATGGGGTGTGTTTGGAACATTTTGTCACCAGCCGAGTCCAAAATTCAGCGATTCCCCATCTCAGCCCAGAAAGCAGGTAGAACAAGTTTTGTGGTGCCTTTCTCTTGCCTACCGGGGTAGTGTAAAAACTACCAACAGAACTCGTTTCTGGCACCTTCCCCGGTGGAGTTGTGCATGGGCTGTGTTTGGAACATTTTGTCACCAGCCGAGTCCAAAATTCAGCCGTTCCCCATCTCAGCCCAGAAAGCAGGTAGAACAAGTTTTGTGGTGCCTTTCAGCTGCCTACCGGGGTAGTGTAAAAACTACCAACAGAACTCGTTTCTGGCACCTCCCCGGTGGAGTTGTTCATGGGGTGTGTTTGGAACATTTTGTCACCAGCCGAGTCCAAAATTCAGCCGTTCCCCATCTCAGCCCAGAAAGCAGGTAGAACAAGTTTTGTGGTGCCTTTCAGCTGCCTACCGGGGTAGTGTAAAAACTACCAACAGAACTCGTTTCTGGCACCTTCCCCGGTGGAGTTGTGCATGGGGTGTGTTTGGAACATTTTGTCACCAGCCGAGTCCAAAATTCAGCGATTCCCCATCTCAGCCCAGAAAGCAGGTAGAACAAGTTTTGTGGTGCCTTTCAGCTGCCTACCGGGGTAGTGTAAAAACTACCAACGGAACTCGATTCTGGCACCTTCCCCGGTGGAGTTGTGCATGGGGTGTGTTTGGAACATTTTGTCACCAGCCGAGTCCAAAATTCAGCGATTCCCCATCTCAGCCCAGAAAGCAGGTAGAACAAGTTTTGTGGTGCCTTTCAGCTGCCTACCGGGGTAGTGTAAAAACTACCAAGAGAACTCGTTTCTGGCACCTTCCCCGGTGGAGTTGTGCATGGGGTGTGTTTGGAACATTTTGTCACCAGCCGAGTCCAAAATTCAGCGATTCCCCATCTCCGCCCAGAAAGCAGGTAGAACAAGTTTTGTGGTGCCTTTCTCTTGCCTACCGGGGTAGTGTAAAAACTACCAACAGAACTCGTTTCTGGCACCTTCCCCGGTGGAGTTGTGCATGGGGTGTGTTTGGAACATTTTGTCAGCAGCCGAGTCCAAAATTCAGCTATTCCCCATCTCAGCCCAGAAAGCAGGTAGAACAAGTTTTGTGGTGCCTTTCAGCTGCCTACCGGGGTAGTGTAAAAACTACCAACGGAACTCGTTTCTGGCACCTTCCCCGGTGGAGTTGTGCATGGGGTGTGTTTGGAACATTTTGTCACCAGCCGAGTCCAAAATTCAGCGATTCCCCATCTCAGCCCAGAAAGCAGGTAGAACAAGTTTTGTGGTGCCTTTCAGCTGCCTACCGGGGTAGTGTAAAAACTACCAACAGAACTCGTTTCTGGCACCTTCCCCGGTGGAGTTGTGCATGGGGTGTGTTTGGAACATTTTGTCACCAGCCGAGTCCAAAATTCAGCGATTCCCCATCTCAGCCCAGAAAGCAGGTAGAACAAGTTTTGTGGTGCCTTTCTCTTGCCTACCGGGGTAGTGTAAAAACTACCAACAGAACTCGTTTCTGGCACCTTCCCCGGTGGAGGTGTGCATGGGGTGTGTTTGGAACATTTTTTCACCAGCCGAGTCCAAAATTCAGCCGTTCCCCATCTCAGCCCAGAAAGCAGGTAGAAAAACTTTTGTGGTGCCTTTCAGCTGCCTACCGGGGTAGTGTAAAAACTACCAACAGAACTCGTTTCTGGCACCTTCCCCGGTGGAGTTGTGCATGGGGTGTGTTTGGAACATTTTGTCACCAGCCGAGTCCAAAATTCAGCGATTCCCCATCTCAGCCCAGAAAGCAGGTAGAACAAGTTTTGTGGTGCCTTTCAGCTGCCTACCGGGGTAGTGTAAAAACTACCAACAGAACTCGTTTCTGGCACCTTTGCCAGTGGAGGTGTGCATGGGGTGTGTTTGGAACATTTTGTCACCAGCCGAGTCCAAAATTCAGCGATTCCCCATCTCAGCCCAGAAAGCAGGTAGAACAAGTTTTGTGGTGCCTTTCAGCTGCCTACCGGGGTAGTGTAAAAACTACCAACAGAACTCGTTTCTGGCACCTTCCCCGGTGGAGTTGTGCATGGGGTGTGTTTGGAACATTTTGTCACCAGCCGAGTCCAAAATTCAGCCGTTCCCCATCTCAGCCCAGAAAGCAGGTACAACAAGTTTTGTGGTGCCTTTCAGCTGCCTACCGGGGTAGTGTAAAAACTACCAACAGAACTCGTTTCTGGCACCTTCCCCGGTGGAGTTGTTCATGGGGTGTGTTTGGAACATTTTGTCACCAGCCGAGTCCAAAATTCAGCGATTCCCCATCTCAGCCCAGAAAGCAGGTAGAACAAGTTTTGTGGTGCCTTTCAGCTGCCTACCGGGGTAGTGTAAAAACTACCAACAGAACTCGTTTCTGGCACCTTCCCCGGTGGAGGTGTGCATGGGGTGTGTTTGGAACATTTTGTCACCAGCCGAGTCCAAAATTCAGCCGTTCCCCATCTCAGCCCAGAAAGCAGGTAGAACAAGTTTTGTGGTGCCTTTCAGCTGCCTACCGGAGCAATGTAAAAACTACCAACAGAACTCGTTTCTGGCACCTTCCCCGGTGGAGGTGTGCATGGGGTGTGTTTGGAACATTTTTTCACCAGCCGAGTCCAAAATTCAGCCGTTCCCCATCTCAGCCCAGAAAGCAGGTAGAAAAACTTTTGTGGTGCCTTTCAGCTGCCTACCGGGGTAGTGTAAAAACTACCAACAGAACTCGTTTCTGGCACCTTCCCCGGTGGAGTTGTGCATGGGGTGTGTTTAGAACATTTTGTCACCAGCCGAGTCCAAAATTCAGCGATTCCCCATCTCAGCCCAGAAAGCAGGTAGAACAACTTTTGTGGTGCCTTTCAGCTGCCTACCGGGGTAGTGTAAAAACTACCAACAGAACTCGTTTCTGGCACCTTCCCCGGTGGAGGTGTGCATGGGGTGTGTTTGGAACATTTTGTCACCAGCCGAGTCCAAAATTCAGCCGTTCCCCATCTCAGCCCAGAAAGCAGGTAGAAAAACTTTTGTGGTGCCTTTCAGCTGCCTACCGGGGTAGTGTAAATACTACCAACAGAACTCGTTTCTGGCACCTTCCCCGGTGGAGTTGTGCATGGGGTGTGTTTGGAACATTTTGTCACCAGCCGAGTCCAAAATTCAGCGATTCCCCATCTCAGCCCAGAAAGCAGGTAGAACAAGTTTTGTGGTGCCTTTCAGCTGCCTACCGGGGTAGTGTAAAAACTACCAACAGAACTCGTTTCTGGCACCTTTGCCAGTGGAGGTGTGCATGGGGTGTGTTTGGAACATTTTGTCACCAGCCGAGTCCAAAATTCAGCGATTCCCCATCTCAGCCCAGAAAGCAGGTAGAACAAGTTTTGTGGTGCCTTTCTCTTGCCTACCGGGGTAGTGTAAAAACTACCAACAGAACTCGTTTCTGGCACCTTCCCCGGTGGAGTTGTGCATGGGCTGTGTTTGGAACATTTTGTCACCAGCCGAGTCCAAAATTCAGCCGTTCCCCATCTCAGCCCAGAAAGCAGGTAGAACAAGTTTTGTGGTGCCTTTCAGCTGCCTACCGGGGTAGTGTAAAAACTACCAACAGAACTCGTTTCTGGCACCTCCCCGGTGGAGTTGTGCATGGGGTGTGTTTGGCACATTTTGTCACCAGCCGAGTCCAAAATTCAGCGCATCCCCTTCTCAGCCCAGAAAGCAGATAGCACAAGCTTTGTGGCGCATTTCAGCTACCTACCGCGGTAGTGTAAAAAGTACCAACAGAACTCCTAACTGGCACCTTCCCCGGTGGAGTTGTGCATGGGGTGTGTTTGGAACATTTTGTCACCAGCCGAGGCCAAAATGCAGCGCTTCCCCATCTCAGCCCAGAAAGCAGGTAGAACAAGTTTTGTGGTGCCTTTCAGCTGCCTACCGGGGTAGTGTAAAAACTACCAACAGAACTCGTTTCTGGCACCTTCCCCGGTGGAGTTGTGCATGGGGTGTGTTTGGAACATTTTGTCAGCAGCCGAGTCCAAAATTCAGCTATTCCCCATCTCAGCCCAGAAAGCAGGTAGAACAAGTTTTGTGGTGCCTTTCTCTTGCCTACCGGGGTAGTGTAAAAACTACCAAGAGAACTCGTTTCTGGCACCTTCCCCGGTGGAGTTGTGCATGGGGTGTGTTTGGAACATTTTGTCAGCAGCCGAGTCCAAAATTCAGCGATTCCCCATCTCAGCCCAGAAAGCAGGTAGAACAAGTTTTGTGGTGCCTTTCAGCTGCCTACCGGGGTAGTGTAAAAACTACCAAGAGAACTCGTTTCTGGCACCTTCCCCGGTGGAGTTGTGCATGGGGTGTGTTTGGAACATTTTGTCACCAGCCGAGTCCAAAATTCAGCGATTCCCCATCTCAGCCCAGAAAGCAGGTACAACAAGTTTTGTGGTGCCTTTCAGCTGCCTACCGGGGTAGTGTAAAAACTACCAACAGAACTCGTTTCTGGCACCTTCCCCGGTGGAGTTGTGCATGGGGTGTGTTTGGAACATTTTGTCACCAGCCGAGTCCAAAATTCAGCGATTCCCCATCTCAGCCCAGAAAGCAGGTAGAACAAGTTTTGTGGTGCCTTTCTCTTGCCTACCGGGGTAGTGTAAAAACTACCAACAGAACTCGTTTCTGGCACCTTCCCCGGTGGAGGTGTGCATGGGGTGTGTTTGGAACATTTTTTCACCAGCCGAGTCCAGAATTCAGCCGTTCCCCATCTCAGCCCAGAAAGCAAGTAGAAAAACTTTTGTGGTGCCTTTCAAATGCCTACCAAGGTAGTGTAAAAACTACTAAGAGAACTCTTGTCTGGCACCTTCCCCGGTGGAGTTGTGCATGGGGTGTGTTTGGAACATTTTGTCACCAGCCGAGTCCAAAATTCAGCGGTTTCCCCATCTCAGCCCAGAAAGCAGGTAGAACAAGTTTTGTGGTGCCTTTCAGCTGCCTACCGGAGTAGTGTAAAAACTACCAACGGAACTCGTTTCTGGCACCTTCCCCGGTGGAGTTGTGCATGGGGTGTGTTTGGAACATTTTGTCACCAGCCGAGTCCAAAATTCAGCGATTCCCCATCTCAGCCCAGAAAGCAGGTAGAACAAGTTTTGTGGTGCCTTTCAGCTGCCTACCGGGGTAGTGTAAAAACTACCAACAGAACTCGTTTCTGGCACCTTCCCCGGTGGAGTTGTGCATGGGGTGTGTTTGGAACATTTTGTCAGCAGCCGAGTCCAAAATTCAGCGATTCCCCATCTCAGCCCAGAAAGCAGGTAGAACAAGTTTTGTGGTGCCTTTCTCTTGCCTACCGGGGTAGTGTAAAAACTACCAACACAACTCGTTTCTGGCACCTTCCCCGGTGGAGTTGTGCATGGGGGTGTGTTTGGAACATTTTGTTACCGGCCGAGTCCACAATTCAGCGATTCCCCATCTCAGCCCAGAAAGCAGGTAGAACAAGTTTTGTGGTGCCTTTCAGCTGCCTACCGGGGTAGTGTAAAAACTACCAACAGAACTCGTTTCTGGCACCTTCCCCGGTGGAGTTGTGCATGGGGTGTGTTTGGAACATTTTGTCACCAGCCGAGTCCAAAATTCAGCGATATCCCATCTCAGCCCAGAAAGCAGGTACAACAAGTTTTGTGGTGCCTTTCAGCTGCCTACCGGGGTAGTGTAAAAACTACCAACAGAACTCGTTTCTGGCACCTTCCCCGGTGGAGTTGTGCATGGGGTGTGTTTGGAACATTTAGTCACCAGCCGACTCCAAAAGTCAGCGGTTCCCCATCTCAGCCCAGAAAGCAGGTAGAACAACTTTTGTAGTGTCTTTTTGATGCCTACCGGAGCAATGTAAAAACTACCAACAGAATTCGTTCCTGGCACCTTCGCTAGTGGAGTTGTGCATGGGGTGTATTTATTAAAATTTTGTCACCAGCCGAGTCCAAAATTCAGCGATTCCCCATCTCAGCCCAGAAAGCAGGTAGAACAACTTTTGTGGTGCCTTTCAAATGCCTACCAAGGTAGTGTAAAAACTACTAAGAGAACTCTTGTCTGGCACCTTCCCCGGTGGAGTTGTGCATGGGGTGTGTTTGGAACATTTTGTCACCAGCCGAGTCCAAAATTCAGCGGTTCCCCATCTCAGCCCAGAAAGCAGGTAGAACAAGTTTTGTGGTGCCTTTCAGCTGCCTACCGGGGTAGTGTAAAAACTACCAACGGAACTCGTTTCTGGCACCTTCCCCGGTGGAGTTGTGCATGGGGTGTGTTTGGAACATTTTGTCACCAGCCGAGTCCAAAATTCAGCGGTTCCCCATCTCAGCCCAGAAAGCAGGTAGAACAAGTTTTGTGGTGCCTTTCAGCTGCCTACCGGAGTAGTGTAAAAACTACCAACGGAACTCGTTTCTGGCACCTTCCCCGGTGGAGTTGTGCATGGGGTGTGTTTGGAACATTTTGTCACCAGCCGAGTCCAAAATTCAGCGATTCCCCATCTCAGCCCAGAAAGCAGGTAGAACAAGTTTTGTGGTGCCTTTCAGCTGCCTACCGGGGTAGTGTAAAAACTACCAACAGAACTCGTTTCTGGCACCTTCCCCGGTGGAGTTGTGCATGGGGTGTGTTTGGAACATTTTGTCAGCAGCCGAGTCCAAAATTCAGCGATTCCCCATCTCAGCCCAGAAAGCAGGTAGAACAAGTTTTGTGGTGCCTTTCTCTTGCCTACCGGGGTAGTGTAAAAACTACCAACACAACTCGTTTCTGGCACCTTCCCCGGTGGAGTTGTGCATGGGGTGTGTTTGGAACATTTTGTTACCGGCCGAGTCCACAATTCAGCGATTCCCCATCTCAGCCCAGAAAGCAGGTAGAACAAGTTTTGTGGTGCCTTTCAGCTGCCTACCGGGGTAGTGTAAAAACTACCAACAGAACTCGTTTCTGGCACCTTCCCCGGTGGAGTTGTGCATGGGGTGTGTTTGGAACATTTTGTCACCAGCCGAGTCCAAAATTCAGCGATATCCCATCTCAGCCCAGAAAGCAGGTACAACAAGTTTTGTGGTGCCTTTCAGCTGCCTACCGGGGTAGTGTAAAAACTACCAACAGAACTCGTTTCTGGCACCTTCCCCGGTGGAGTTGTGCATGGGGTGTGTTTGGAACATTCTGTCACCAGCCGAGTCCAAAATTCAGCGATTCCCCATCTCAGCCCAGAAAGCAGGTAGAACAAGTTTTGTGGTGCCTTTCAGCTGCCTACCGGGGTAGTGTAAAAACTACCAACGGAACTCGTTTCTGGCACCTTCCCCGGTGGAGTTGTGCATGGGGTGTGTTTGGAACATTTTGTCACCAGCCGAGTCCAAAATTCAGCTATTCCCCATCTCAGCCCAGAAAGCAGGTAGAACAAGTTTTGTGGTGCCTTTCAGCTGCCTACCGGGGTAGTGTAAAAACTACCAACAGAACTCGTTTCTGGCACCTTCCCCGGTGGAGTTGTGCATGGGGTGTGTTTGGAACATTTAGTCACCAGCCGACTCCAAAAGTCAGCGGTTCCCCATCTCAGCCCAGAAAGCAGGTAGAACAACTTTTGTAGTGTCTTTTTGATGCCTACCGGAGCAATGTAAAAACTACCAACAGAATTCGTTCCTGGCACCTTCGCTAGTGGAGTTGTGCATGGGGTGTATTTATTAAAATTTTGTCACCAGCCGAGTCCAAAATTCAGCGATTCCCCATCTCAGCCCAGAAAGCAGGTAGAACAACTTTTGTGGTGCCTTTCAAATGCCTACCAAGGTAGTGTAAAAACTACTAAGAGAACTCTTGTCTGGCACCTTCCCCGGTGGAGTTGTGCATGGGGTGTGTTTGGAACATTTTGTCACCAGCCGAGTCCAAAATTCAGCGGTTCCCCATCTCAGCCCAGAAAGCAGGTAGAACAAGTTTTGTGGTGCCTTTCAGCTGCCTACCGGGGTAGTGTAAAAACTACCAACGGAACTCGTTTCTGGCACCTTCCCCGGTGGAGTTGTGCATGGGGTGTGTTTGGAACATTTTGTCACCAGCCGAGTCCAAAATTCAGCGATTCCCCATCTCAGCCCAGAAAGCAGGTACAACAAGTTTTGTGGTGCCTTTCTCTTGCCTACCGGGGTAGTGTAAAAACTACCAACAGAACTCGTTTCTGGCACCTTCCCCGGTGGAGGTGTGCATGGGGTGTGTTTGGAACATTTTTTCACCAGCCGAGTCCAAAATTCAGCCGTTCCCCATCTCAGCCCAGAAAGCAGGTAGAAAAACTTTTGTGGTGCCTTTCAGCTGCCTACCGGGGTAGTGTAAAAACTACCAACAGAACTCGTTTCTGGCACCTTCCTCGGTGGAGTTGTGCATGGGGTGTGTTTGGAACATTTTGTCACCAGCCGAGTCCAAAATTCAGCGATTCTCCATCTCAGCCCAGAAAGCAGGTACAACAAGTTTTGTGGTGCCTTTCAGCTGCCTACCGGGGTAGTGTAAAAACTACCAACAGAACTCGTTTCTGGCACCTTCCCCGGTGGAGTTGTGCATGGGGTGTGTTTGGAACATTTTGTCACCAGCCGAGTCCAAAATTCAGCCGTTCCCCATCTCAGCCCAGAAAGCAGGTAGAACAAGTTTTGTGGTGCCTTTCTCTTGCCTACCGGGGTAGTGTAAAAACTACCAACAGAACTCGTTTCTGGCACCTTCCCCGGTGGAGTTGTGCATGGGGTGTGTTTGGAACATTTTGTCACCAGCCGAGTCCAAAATTCAGCCGTTCCCCATCTCAGCCCAGAAAGCAGGTAGAACAAGTTTTGTGGTGCCTTTCTCTTGCCTACCGGGGTAGTGTAAAAACTACCAACAGAAGTTTCTGGCACCTTCCCCGGTGGAGGTGTGCATGGGGTGTGTTTGGAACATTTTTTCACCAGCCGAGTCCAAAATTCAGCCGTTCCCCATCTCAGCCCAGAAAGCAGGTAGAAAAACTTTTGTGGTGCCTTTCAGCTACCTACCGGGGTAGTGTAAAAACTACCCACAGAACTCGTTTCTGGCACCTTCCCCGGTGGAGGTGTGCATGGGGTGTGTTTGGAACATTTTTTCACCAGCCGAGTCCAAAATTCAGCCGTTCCCCGTCTCAGCCCAGAAAGCAGGTAGAACAAGTTTTGTGGTGCCTTTCAGCTGCCTACCGGGGTAGTGTAAAAACTACCAACGGAACTCGTTTCTGGCACCTTCCCCGGTGGAGTTGTGCATGGGGTGTGTTTGGAACATTTTGTCACCAGCCGAGTCCAAAATTCAGCGATTCCCCATCTCAGCCCAGAAAGCAGGTAGAACAAGTTTTGTGGTGCCTTTCAGCTGCCTACCGGGGTAGTGTAAAAACTACCAACAGAACTCGTTTCTGGCACCTTCCCCGGTGGAGTTGTGCATGGGGTGTGTTTGGAACATTCTGTCACCAGCCGAGTCCAAAATTCAGCTATTCCACATCTCAGCCCAGAAAGCAGGTAGAACAAGTTTTGTGGTGCTTTTCTCTTGCCTACCGGGGTAGTGTAAAAACTACCAACAGAACTCGTTTCTGGCACCTTCCCCGGTGGAGTTGTGCATGGGGTGTGTTTGGAACATTTTGTCACCAGCCGAGTCCAAAATTCAGCGATTCCCCATCTCAGCCCAGAAAGCAGGTAGAACAAGTTTTGTGGTGCCTTTCAGCTGCCTACCGGGGTAGTGTAAAAACTACCAACAGAACTCGTTTCTGGCACCTTCCCCGGTGGAGGTGTGCATGGGGTGTGTTTGGAACATTTTTTCACCAGCCGAGTCCAAAATTCAGCCGTTCCCCATCTCAGCCCAGAAAGCAGGTAGAAAAACTTTTGTGGTGCCTTTCAGCTACCTACCGGGGTAGTGTAAAAACTACCAACAGAACTCGTTTCTGGCACCTTCCCCGGTGGAGTTGTGCATGGGGTGTGTTTGGAACATTTTGTCACCAGCCGAGTCCAAAATTCAGCTGTTCCCCATCTCAGCCCAGAAAGCAGGTAGAACAAGTTTTGTGGTGCCTTTCAGCTGCCTACCGGGGTAGTGTAAAAACTACCAACAGAACTCGTTTCTGGCACCTTCCCCGGTGGAGTTGTGCATGGGGTGTGTTTGGAACATTTTGTCACCAGCCGAGTCCAAAATTCAGCTATTCCCCCATCTCAGCCCAGAAAGCAGGTAGAACAAGTTTTGTGGTGCCTTTCAGCTGCCTACCGGGGTAGTGTAAAAACTACCAACAGAACTCGTTTCTGGCACCTTCCCCGGTGGAGTTGTGCATGGGGTGTGTTTGGAACATTTTGTCACCAGCCGACTCCAAAAGTCAGCGGTTCCCCATCTCAGCCCAGAAAGCAGGTAGAACAACTTTTGTAGTGTCTTTTTGATGCCTACCGGAGAAATGTAAAAACTACCAACAGAACTCGTTTCTGGCACCTTCCCCGGTGGAGTTGTGCATGGGGTGTATTTATTAAAATTTTGTCACCAGCCGAGTCCAAAATTCAGCTGTTCCCCATCTCAGCCCAGAAAGCAGGTAGAACAACTTTTGTGGTGCCTTTCAAATGCCTACCAAGGTAGTGTAAAAACTACTAAGAGAACTCTTGTCTGGCACCTTCCCCGGTGGAGTTGTGCATGGGGTGTGTTTGGAACATTTTGTCACCAGCCGAGTCCAAAATTCAGCGGTTCCCCATCTCAGCCCAGAAAGCAGGTAGAACAAGTTTTGTGGTGCCTTTCAGCTGCCTACCGGGGTAGTGTAAAAACTACCAACGGAACTCGTTTCTGGCACCTTCCCCGGTGGAGTTGTGCATGGGGTGTGTTTGGAACATTTTGTCACCAGCCGAGTCCAAAATTCAGCGATTCCCCATCTCAGCCCAGAAAGCAGGTAGAACAAGTTTTGTGGTGCCTTTCAGCTGCCTACCGGGGTAGTGTAAAAACTACCAACAGAACTCGTTTCTGGCACCTTCCCCGGTGGAGTTGTGCATGGGGTGTGTTTGGAACATTTTGTCACCAGCCGAGTCCAAAATTCAGCTATTCCATATCTCAGCCCAGAAAGCAGGTAGAACAAGTTTTGTGGTGCCTTTCTCTTGCCTACCGGGGTAGTGTAAAAACTACCAACAGAACTCGTTTCTGGCACCTTCCCCGGTGGAGTTGTGCATGGGGTGTGTTTGGAACATTTTGTCACCAGCCGAGTCCAAAATTCAGGGATTCCCCATCTCAGCCCAGAAAGCAGGTAGAACAAGTTTTGTGGTGCCTTTCTCTTGCCTACCGGGGTAGTGTAAAAACTACCAACAGAACTCGTTTCTGGCACCTTCCCCGGTGGAGTTGTGCATGGGGTGTGTTTGGAACATTTTGTCACCAGCCGAGTCCAAAATTCAGCCGTTCCCCATCTCAGCCCAGAAAGCAGGTAGAACAAGTTTTGTGGTGCCTTTCAGCTACCTACCGGGGTAGTGTAAAAACTACCAACAGAACTCGTTTCTGGCACCTTCCCCGGTGGAGTTGTGCATGGGGTGTGTTTGGAACATTTTGTTACCGGCCGAGTCCAAAATTCAGCGATTCCCCATCTCAGCCCAGAAAGCAGGTAGAACAAGTTTTGTGGTGCCTTTCAGCTGCCTACCGGGGTAGTGTAAAAACTACCAACAGAACTCGTTTCTGGCACCTTCCCCGGTGGAGTTGTGCATGGGGTGTGTTTGGAACATTTTGTCACCAGCCGAGTCCAAAATTCAGCTGTTCCCCATCTCAGCCCAGAAAGCAGGTAGAACAAGTTTTGTGGTGCCTTTCAGCTGCCTACCGGGGTAGTGTAAAAACTACCAACAGAACTCGTTTCTGGCACCTTCCCCGGTGGAGTTGTGCATGGGGTGTGTTTGGAACATTTTGTCAGCAGCCGAGTCCAAAATTCAGCTATTCCCCATCTCAGCCCAGAAAGCAGGTAGAACAAGTTTTGTGGTGCCTTTCAGCTGCCTACCGGGGTAGTGTAAAAACTACCAACAGAACTCGTTTCTGGCACCTTCCCCGGTGGAGTTGTGCATGGGGTGTGTTTGGAACATTTTGTCACCAGCCGACTCCAAAAGTCAGCGGTTCCCCATCTCAGCCCAGAAAGCAGGTAGAACAACTTTTGTAGTGTCTTTTTGATGCCTACCGGAGCAATGTAAAAACTACCAACAGAATTCGTTCCTGGCACCTTCGCTAGTGGAGTTGTGCATGGGGTGTATTTATTAAAATTTTGTCACCAGCCGAGTCCAAAATTCAGCTGTTCCCCATCTCAGCCCAGAAAGCAGGTAGAACAACTTTTGTGGTGCCTTTCAAATGCCTACCAAGGTAGTGTAAAAACTACTAAGAGAACTCTTGTCTGGCACCTTCCCCGGTGGAGTTGTGCATGGGGTGTGTTTGGAACATTTTGTCACCAGCCGAGTCCAAAATTCAGCGGTTCCCCATCTCAGCCCAGAAAGCAGGTAGAACAAGTTTTGTGGTGCCTTTCAGCTGCCTACCGGGGTAGTGTAAAAACTACCAACGGAACTCGTTTCTGGCACCTTCCCCGGTGGAGTTGTGCATGGGGTGTGTTTGGAACATTTTGTCACCAGCCGAGTCCAAAATTCAGCGATTCCCCATCTCAGCCCAGAAAGCAGGTAGAACAAGTTTTGTGGTGCCTTTCAGCTGCCTACCGGGGTAGTGTAAAAACTACCAACAGAACTCGTTTCTGGCACCTTCCCCGGTGGAGTTGTGCATGGGGTGTGTTTGGAACATTTTGTCACCAGCCGAGTCCAAAATTCAGCTATTCCTTATCTCAGCCCAGAAAGCAGGTAGAACAAGTTTTGTGGTGCCTTTCTCTTGCCTACCGGGGTAGTGTAAAAAACTACCAACAGAACTCGTTTCTGGCACCTTCCCCGGTGGAGTTGTGCATGGGGTGTGTTTGGAACATTTTGTCACCAGCCGAGTCCAAAATTCAGCGATTCCCCATCTCAGCCCAGAAAGCAGGTAGAACAAGTTTTGTGGTGCCTTTCTCTTGCCTACCGGGGTAGTGTAAAAACTACCAACAGAACTCGTTTCTGGCACCTTCCCCGGTGGAGGTGTGCATGGGGTGTGTTTGGAACATTTTGTCACCAGCCGAGTCCAAAATTCAGCCGTTCCCCATCTCAGCCCAGAAAGCAGGTAGAACAAGTTTTGTGGTGCCTTTCAGCTACCTACCGGGGTAGTGTAAAAACTACCAACAGAACTCGTTTCTGGCACCTTCCCCGGTGGAGTTGTGCATGGGGTGTGTTTGGAACATTTTGTTACCGGCCGAGTCCAAAATTCAGCGATTCCCCATCTCAGCCCAGAAAGCAGGTAGAACAAGTTTTGTGGTGCCTTTCAGCTGCCTACCGGGGGTAGTGTAAAAACTACCAACAGAACTCGTTTCTGGCACCTTCCCCGGTGGAGTTGTGCATGGGGTGTGTTTGGAACATTTTGTCACCAGCCGAGTCCAAAATTCAGCGATTCCCCATCTCAGCCCAGAAAGCAGGTAGAACAAGTTTTGTGGTGCCTTTCAGCTGCCTACCGGGGTAGTGTAAAAACTACCAACAGAACTCGTTTCTGGCACCTTCCCCGGTGGAGTTGTGCATGGGGTGTGTTTGGAACATTTTGTCACCAGCCGAGTCCAAAATTCAGCGATTCCCCATCTCAGCCCAGAAAGCAGGTAGAACAAGTTTTGTGGTGCCTTTCAGCTGCCTACCGGGGTAGTGTAAAAACTACCAACAGAACTCGTTTCTGGCACCTTCCCCGGTGGAGTTGTGCATGGGGTGTGTTTGGAACATTTTGTCACCAGCCGAGTCCAAAATTCAGCGATTCCCCATCTCAGCCCAGAAAGCAGGTAGAACAAGTTTTGTGGTGCCTTTCAGCTGCCTACCGGGGTAGTGTAAAAACTACCAAGAGAACTCGTTTCTGGCACCTTCCCCGGTGGAGTTGTGCATGGGGTGTGTTTGGAACATTTTGTCACCAGCCGAGTCCAAAATTCAGCTATTCCATATCTCAGCCCAGAAAGCAGGTAGAACAAGTTTTGTGGTGCCTTTCTCTTGCCTACCGGGGTAGTGTAAAAACTACCAACAGAACTCGTTTCTGGCACCTTCCCCGGTGGAGTTGTGCATGGGGTGTGTTTGGAACATTTTGTCACCAGCCGAGTCCAAAATTCAGGGATTCCCCATCTCAGCCCAGAAAGCAGGTAGAACAAGTTTTGTGGTGCCTTTCTCTTGCCTACCGGGGTAGTGTAAAAACTACCAACAGAACTCGTTTCTGGCACCTTCCCCGGTGGAGTTGTGCATGGGGTGTGTTTGGAACATTTTGTCACCAGCCGAGTCCAAAATTCAGCCGTTCCCCATCTCAGCCCAGAAAGCAGGTAGAACAAGTTTTGTGGTGCCTTTCAGCTACCTACCGGGGTAGTGTAAAAACTACCAACAGAACTCGTTTCTGGCACCTTCCCCGGTGGAGTTGTGCATGGGGTGTGTTTGGAACATTTTGTTACCGGCCGAGTCCAAAATTCAGCGATTCCCCATCTCAGCCCAGAAAGCAGGTAGAACAAGTTTTGTGGTGCCTTTCAGCTGCCTACCGGGGTAGTGTAAAAACTACCAACAGAACTCGTTTCTGGCACCTTCCCCGGTGGAGTTGTGCATGGGGTGTGTTTGGAACATTTTGTCACCAGCCGAGTCCAAAATTCAGCTGTTCCCCATCTCAGCCCAGAAAGCAGGTAGAACAAGTTTTGTGGTGCCTTTCAGCTGCCTACCGGGGTAGTGTAAAAACTACCAACAGAACTCGTTTCTGGCACCTTCCCCGGTGGAGTTGTGCATGGGGTGTGTTTGGAACATTTTGTCAGCAGCCGAGTCCAAAATTCAGCTATTCCCCATCTCAGCCCAGAAAGCAGGTAGAACAAGTTTTGTGGTGCCTTTCAGCTGCCTACCGGGGTAGTGTAAAAACTACCAACAGAACTCGTTTCTGGCACCTTCCCCGGTGGAGTTGTGCATGGGGTGTGTTTGGAACATTTTGTCACCAGCCGACTCCAAAAGTCAGCGGTTCCCCATCTCAGCCCAGAAAGCAGGTAGAACAACTTTTGTAGTGTCTTTTTGATGCCTACCGGAGCAATGTAAAAACTACCAACAGAATTCGTTCCTGGCACCTTCGCTAGTGGAGTTGTGCATGGGGTGTATTTATTAAAATTTTGTCACCAGCCGAGTCCAAAATTCAGCTGTTCCCCATCTCAGCCCAGAAAGCAGGTAGAACAACTTTTGTGGTGCCTTTCAAATGCCTACCAAGGTAGTGTAAAAACTACTAAGAGAACTCTTGTCTGGCACCTTCCCCGGTGGAGTTGTGCATGGGGTGTGTTTGGAACATTTTGTCACCAGCCGAGTCCAAAATTCAGCGGTTCCCCATCTCAGCCCAGAAAGCAGGTAGAACAAGTTTTGTGGTGCCTTTCAGCTGCCTACCGGGGTAGTGTAAAAACTACCAACGGAACTCGTTTCTGGCACCTTCCCCGGTGGAGTTGTGCATGGGGTGTGTTTGGAACATTTTGTCACCAGCCGAGTCCAAAATTCAGCGATTCCCCATCTCAGCCCAGAAAGCAGGTAGAACAAGTTTTGTGGTGCCTTTCAGCTGCCTACCGGGGTAGTGTAAAAACTACCAACAGAACTCGTTTCTGGCACCTTCCCCGGTGGAGTTGTGCATGGGGTGTGTTTGGAACATTTTGTCACCAGCCGAGTCCAAAATTCAGCTATTCCTTATCTCAGCCCAGAAAGCAGGTAGAACAAGTTTTGTGGTGCCTTTCTCTTGCCTACCGGGGTAGTGTAAAAACTACCAACAGAACTCGTTTCTGGCACCTTCCCCGGTGGAGTTGTGCATGGGGTGTGTTTGGAACATTTTGTCACCAGCCGAGTCCAAAATTCAGCGATTCCCCATCTCAGCCCAGAAAGCAGGTAGAACAAGTTTTGTGGTGCCTTTCTCTTGCCTACCGGGGTAGTGTAAAAACTACCAACAGAACTCGTTTCTGGCACCTTCCCCGGTGGAGGTGTGCATGGGGTGTGTTTGGAACATTTTGTCACCAGCCGAGTCCAAAATTCAGCCGTTCCCCATCTCAGCCCAGAAAGCAGGTAGAACAAGTTTTGTGGTGCCTTTCAGCTACCTACCGGGGTAGTGTAAAAACTACCAACAGAACTCGTTTCTGGCACCTTCCCCGGTGGAGTTGTGCATGGGGTGTGTTTGGAACATTTTGTTACCGGCCGAGTCCAAAATTCAGCGATTCCCCATCTCAGCCCAGAAAGCAGGTAGAACAAGTTTTGTGGTGCCTTTCAGCTGCCTACCGGGGTAGTGTAAAAACTACCAACAGAACTCGTTTCTGGCACCTTCCCCGGTGGAGTTGTGCATGGGGTGTGTTTGGAACATTTTGTCACCAGCCGAGTCCAAAATTCAGCGATTCCCCATCTCAGCCCAGAAAGCAGGTAGAACAAGTTTTGTGGTGCCTTTCAGCTGCCTACCGGGGTAGTGTAAAAACTACCAACAGAACTCGTTTCTGGCACCTTCCCCGGTGGAGTTGTGCATGGGGTGTGTTTGGAACATTTTGTCACCAGCCGAGTCCAAAATTCAGCGATTCCCCATCTCAGCCCAGAAAGCAGGTAGAACAAGTTTTGTGGTGCCTTTCAGCTGCCTACCGGGGTAGTGTAAAAACTACCAACAGAACTCGTTTCTGGCACCTTCCCCGGTGGAGTTGTGCATGGGGTGTGTTTGGAACATTTTGTCACCAGCCGAGTCCAAGTCAGCGATTCCCCATCTCAGCCCAGAAAGCAGGTAGAACAAGTTTTGTGGTGCCTTTCAGCTGCCTACCGGGGTAGTGTAAAAACTACCAACAGAACTCGTTTCTGGCACCTTCCTCAGTGGAGTTGTGCATGGGGTGTGTTTGGAACATTTTGTCACCAGCCGAGTCCAAAATTCAGCGATTCCCCATCTCAGCCCAGAAAGCAGGTACAACAAGTTTTGTGGTGCCTTTCAGCTGCCTACCGGGGTAGTGTAAAAACTACCAACAGAACTCGTTTCTGGCACCTTCCCCGGTGGAGTTGTGCATGGGGTGTGTTTGGAACATTTTGTCACCAGCCGAGTCCAAAATTCAGCGATTCTCCATCTCAGCCCAGAAAGCAGGTAGAACAAGTTTTGTGGTGCCTTTCTCTTGCCTACCGGGGTAGTGTAAAAACTACCAACAGAACTCGTTTCTGGCACCTTCCCCGGTGGAGTTGTGCATGTGGTGTGTTTGGAACATTTTGTCACCAGCCGAGTCCAAAATTCAGCGATTCCCCATCTCAGCCCAGAAAGCAGGTAGAACAAGTTTTGTGGTGCCTTTCAGCTGCCTACCGGGGTAGTGTAAAAACTACCAACAGAACTCGTTTCTGGCACCTTCCCCGGTGGAGTTGTGCATGGGGTGTGTTTGGAACATTTTGTCACCAGCCGAGTCCAAAATTCAGCTATTCCCCATCTCAGCCCAGAAAGCAGGTAGAACAAGTTTTGTGGTGCCTTTCAGCTGCCTACCGGGGTAGTGTAAAAACTACCAACAGAACTCGTTTCTGGCTCCTTCCCCGGTGGAGGTGTGCATGGGGTGTGTTTGGAACATTTTGTCACCAGCCGAGTCCAAAATTCAGCGATTCCCCATCTCAGCCCAGAAAGCAGGTAGAACAAGTTTTGTGGTGCCTTTCTCTTGCCTACCGGGGTAGTGTAAAAACTACCAACAGAACTCGTTTCTGGCACCTTCCCCGGTGGAGTTGTGCATGGGGTGTGTTTGGAACATTTTGTCAGCAGCCGAGTCCAAAATTCAGCGGTTCCCCATCTCAGCCCAGAAAGCAGGTAGAACAAGTTTTGTGGTGCCTTTCAGCTGCCTACCGGGGTAGTGTAAAAACTACCAACAGAACTCGTTTCTGGCACCTTCCCCGGTGGAGTTGTGCATGGGGTGTGTTTGGAACATTCTGTCACCAGCCGAGTCCAAAATTCACCAATTCCCCATCTCAGCCCAGAAAGCAGGTAGAACAAGTTTTGTGGTGCCTTTCAGCTGCCTACCGGGGTAGTGTAAAAACTACCAACGGAACTCGTTTCTGGCACCTTCCCCGGTGGAGCTGTGCATGGGGTGTGTTTGGAACATTTTGTCACCAGCCGAGTCCAAAATTCAGCGATTCCCCATCTCAGCCCAGAAAGCAGGTAGAACAAGTTTTGTGGTGCCTTTCAGCTGCCTACCGGGGTAGTGTAAAAACTACCAACAGAACTCGTTTCTGGCACCTTCCCCGGTGGAGTTGTGCATGGGGTGTGTTTGGAACATTTTGTCACCAGCCGAGTCCAAAATTCAGCGATTCCCCATCTCAGCCCAGAAAGCAGGTAGAACAAGTTTTGTGGTGCCTTTCTCTTGCCTACCGGGGTAGTGTAAAAACTACCAACAGAACTCGTTTCTGGCACCTTCCCCGGTGGAGGTGTGCATGGGGTGTGTTTGGAACATTTTTTCACCAGCCGAGTCCAAAATTCAGCCGTTCCCCATCTCAGCCCAGAAAGCAGGTAGAAAAACTTTTGTGGTGCCTTTCAGCTGCCTACCGGGGTAGTGTAAAAACTACCAAGAGAACTCGTTTCTGGCACCTTCCCCGGTGGAGTTGTGCATGGGGTGTGTTTGGAACATTTTGTCACCAGCCGAGTCCAAAATTCAGCGATTCCCCATCTCAGCCCAGAAAGCAGGTAGAACAAGTTTTGTGGTGCCTTTCAGCTGCCTACCGGGGTAGTGTAAAAACTACCAACAGAACTCGTTTCTGGCACCTTTGCCAGTGGAGGTGTGCATGGGGTGTGTTTGGAACATTTTGTCACCAGCCGAGTCCAAAAGTCAGCGATTCCCCATCTCAGCCCAGAAAGCAGGTAGAACAAGTTTTGTGGTGCCTTTCAGCTGCCTACCGGGGTAGTGTAAAAACTACCAACAGAACTCGTTTCTGGCACCTTCCCCGGTGGAGTTGTGCATGGGGTGTGTTTGGAACATTTTGTCACCAGCCGAGTCCAAAATTCAGCGATTCCCCATCTCAGCCCAGAAAGCAGGTACAACAAGTTTTGTGGTGCCTTTCAGCTGCCTACCGGGGTAGTGTAAAAACTACCAACAGAACTCGTTTCTGGCACCTTCCCCGGTGGAGTTGTTCATGGGGTGTGTTTGGAACATTTTGTCACCAGCCGAGTCCAAAATTCAGCGATTCCCCATCTCAGCCCAGAAAGCAGGTAGAAAAACTTTTGTGGTGCCTTTCAGCTGCCTACCGGGGTAGTGTAAAAACTACCAACAGAACTCGTTTCTGGCACCTTCCCCGGTGGAGGTGTGCATGGGGTGTGTTTGGAACATTTTGTCACCAGCCGAGTCCAAAATTCAGCGATTCCCCATCTCAGCCCAGAAAGCAGGTAGAACAAGTTTTGTGGTGCCTTTCAGCTGCCTACCGGGGTAGTGTAAAAACTACCAACAGAACTCGTTTCTGGCACCTTCCCCGGTGGAGGTGTGCATGGGGTGTGTTTGGAACATTTTTTCACCAGCCGAGTCCAAAATTCAGCCGTTCCCCATCTCAGCCCAGAAAGCAGGTAGAACAAGTATTGTGGTGCCTTTCAGCTGCCTACCGGGGTAGTGTAAAAACTACCAACAGAACTCGTTTCTGGCACCTTCCCCGGTGGAGTTGTGCATGGGGTGTGTTTAGAACATTTTGTCACCAGCCGAGTCCAAAATTCAGCGATTCCCCATCTCAGCCCAGAAAGCAGGTAGAACAACTTTTGTGGTGCCTTTCAGCTGCCTACCGGGGTAGTGTAAAAACTACCAACAGAACTCGTTTCTGGCACCTTCCCCGGTGGAGGTGTGCATGGGGTGTGTTTGGAACATTTTTTCACCAGCCGAGTCCAAAATTCAGCCGTTCCCCATCTCAGCCCAGAAAGCAGGTAGAAAAACTTTTGTGGTGCCTTTCAGCTGCCTACCGGGGTAGTGTAAAAACTACCAACAGAACTCGTTTCTGGCACCTTCCCCGGTGGAGTTGTGCATGGGGTGTGTTTGGAACATTTTGTCACCAGCCGAGTCCAAAATTCAGCGATTCCCCATCTCAGCCCAGAAAGCAGGTAGAACAAGTTTTGTGGTGCCTTTCAGCTGCCTACCGGGGTAGTGTAAAAACTACCAACAGAACTCGTTTCTGGCACCTTTGCCAGTGGAGGTGTGCATGGGGTGTGTTTGGAACATTTTGTCACCAGCCGAGTCCAAAATTCAGCGATTCCCCATCTCAGCCCAGAAAGCAGGTAGAACAAGTTTTGTGGTGCCTTTCAGCTGCCTACCGGGGTAGTGTAAAAACTACCAACAGAACTCGTTTCTGGCTCCTTCCCCGGTGGAGGTGTGCATGGGGTGTGTTTGGAACATTTTGTCACCAGCCGAGTCCAAAATTCAGCGATTCCCCATCTCAGCCCAGAAAGCAGGTAGAACAAGTTTTGTGGTGCCTTTCTCTTGCCTACCGGGGTAGTGTAAAAACTACCAACAGAACTCGTTTCTGGCACCTTCCCCGGTGGAGTTGTGCATGGGGTGTGTTTGGAACATTTTGTCAGCAGCCGAGTCCAAAATTCAGCGGTTCCCCATCTCAGCCCAGAAAGCAGGTAGAACAAGTTTTGTGGTGCCTTTCAGCTGCCTACCGGGGTAGTGTAAAAACTACCAACAGAACTCGTTTCTGGCACCTTCCCCGGTGGAGGTGTGCATGGGGTGTGTTTGGAACATTTTGTCACCAGCCGAGTCCAAAATTCAGCGATTCCCCATCTCAGCCCAGAAAGCAGGTAGAACAAGTTTTGTGGTGCCTTTCAGCTGCCTACCGGGGTAGTGTAAAAACTACCAACAGAACTCGTTTCTGGCACCTTCCCCGGTGGAGGTGTGCATGGGGTGTGTTTGGAACATTTTTTCACCAGCCGAGTCCAAAATTCAGCCGTTCCCCATCTCAGCCCAGAAAGCAGGTAGAACAAGTATTGTGGTGCCTTTCAGCTGCCTACCGGGGTAGTGTAAAAACTACCAACAGAACTCGTTTCTGGCACCTTCCCCGGTGGAGTTGTGCATGGGGTGTGTTTAGAACATTTTGTCACCAGCCGAGTCCAAAATTCAGCGATTCCCCATCTCAGCCCAGAAAGCAGGTAGAACAACTTTTGTGGTGCCTTTCAGCTGCCTACCGGGGTAGTGTAAAAACTACCAACAGAACTCGTTTCTGGCACCTTCCCCGGTGGAGGTGTGCATGGGGTGTGTTTGGAACATTTTTTCACCAGCCGAGTCCAAAATTCAGCCGTTCCCCATCTCAGCCCAGAAAGCAGGTAGAAAAACTTTTGTGGTGCCTTTCAGCTGCCTACCGGGGTAGTGTAAAAACTACCAACAGAACTCGTTTCTGGCACCTTCCCCGGTGGAGTTGTGCATGGGGTGTGTTTGGAACATTTTGTCACCAGCCGAGTCCAAAATTCAGCGATTCCCCATCTCAGCCCAGAAAGCAGGTAGAACAAGTTTTGTGGTGCCTTTCAGCTGCCTACCGGGGTAGTGTAAAAACTACCAACAGAACTCGTTTCTGGCACCTTTGCCAGTGGAGGTGTGCATGGGGTGTGTTTGGAACATTTTGTCACCAGCCGAGTCCAAAATTCAGCGATTCCCCATCTCAGCCCAGAAAGCAGGTAGAACAAGTTTTGTGGTGCCTTTCAGCTGCCTACCGGGGTAGTGTAAAAACTACCAACAGAACTCGTTTCTGGCTCCTTCCCCGGTGGAGGTGTGCATGGGGTGTGTTTGGAACATTTTGTCACCAGCCGAGTCCAAAATTCAGCGATTCCCCATCTCAGCCCAGAAAGCAGGTAGAACAAGTTTTGTGGTGCCTTTCTCTTGCCTACCGGGGTAGTGTAAAAACTACCAACAGAACTCGTTTCTGGCACCTTCCCCGGTGGAGTTGTGCATGGGGTGTGTTTGGAACATTTTGTCAGCAGCCGAGTCCAAAATTCAGCGGTTCCCCATCTCAGCCCAGAAAGCAGGTAGAACAAGTTTTGTGGTGCCTTTCAGCTGCCTACCGGGGTAGTGTAAAAACTACCAACAGAACTCGTTTCTGGCACCTTCCCCGGTGGAGTTGTGCATGGGGTGTGTTTGGAACATTCTGTCACCAGCCGAGTCCAAAATTCACCGATTCCCCATCTCAGCCCAGAAAGCAGGTAGAACAAGTTTTGTGGTGCCTTTCAGCTGCCTACCGGGGTAGTGTAAAAACTACCAACGGAACTCGTTTCTGGCACCTTCCCCGGTGGAGCTGTGCATGGGGTGTGTTTGGAACATTTTGTCACCAGCCGAGTCCAAAATTCAGCGATTCCCCATCTCAGCCCAGAAAGCAGGTAGAACAAGTTTTGTGGTGCCTTTCAGCTGCCTACCGGGGTAGTGTAAAAACTACCAACAGAACTCGTTTCTGGCACCTTCCCCGGTGGAGTTGTGCATGGGGTGTGTTTGGAACATTTTGTCACCAGCCGAGTCCAAAATTCAGCGATTCCCCATCTCAGCCCAGAAAGCAGGTAGAACAAGTTTTGTGGTGCCTTTCAGCTGCCTACCGGGGTAGTGTAAAAACTACCAACAGAACTCGTTTCTGGCACCTTCCCCGGTGGAGTTGTGCATGGGGTGTGTTTGGAACATTTTGTCACCAGCCGAGTCCAAGTCAGCGATTCCCCATCTCAGCCCAGAAAGCAGGTAGAACAAGTTTTGTGGTGCCTTTCAGCTGCCTACCGGGGTAGTGTAAAAACTACCAACAGAACTCGTTTCTGGCACCTTCCTCAGTGGAGTTGTGCATGGGGTGTGTTTGGAACATTTTGTCACCAGCCGAGTCCAAAATTCAGCGATTCCCCATCTCAGCCCAGAAAGCAGGTACAACAAGTTTTGTGGTGCCTTTCAGCTGCCTACCGGGGTAGTGTAAAAACTACCAACAGAACTCGTTTCTGGCACCTTCCCCGGTGGAGTTGTGCATGGGGTGTGTTTGGAACATTTTGTCACCAGCCGAGTCCAAAATTCAGCGATTCTCCATCTCAGCCCAGAAAGCAGGTAGAACAAGTTTTGTGGTGCCTTTCTCTTGCCTACCGGGGTAGTGTAAAAACTACCAACAGAACTCGTTTCTGGCACCTTCCCCGGTGGAGTTGTGCATGTGGTGTGTTTGGAACATTTTGTCACCAGCCGAGTCCAAAATTCAGCGATTCCCCATCTCAGCCCAGAAAGCAGGTAGAACAAGTTTTGTGGTGCCTTTCAGCTGCCTACCGGGGTAGTGTAAAAACTACCAACAGAACTCGTTTCTGGCACCTTCCCCGGTGGAGTTGTGCATGGGGTGTGTTTGGAACATTTTGTCACCAGCCGAGTCCAAAATTCAGCTATTCCCCATCTCAGCCCAGAAAGCAGGTAGAACAAGTTTTGTGGTGCCTTTCAGCTGCCTACCGGGGTAGTGTAAAAACTACCAACAGAACTCGTTTCTGGCTCCTTCCCCGGTGGAGGTGTGCATGGGGTGTGTTTGGAACATTTTGTCACCAGCCGAGTCCAAAATTCAGCGATTCCCCATCTCAGCCCAGAAAGCAGGTAGAACAAGTTTTGTGGTGCCTTTCAGCTGCCTACCGGGGTAGTGTAAAAACTACCAACAGAACTCGTTTCTGGCACCTTCCCCGGTGGAGTTGTGCATGGGGTGTGTTTGGAACATTTTGTCAGCAGCCGAGTCCAAAATTCAGCGGTTCCCCATCTCAGCCCAGAAAGCAGGTAGAACAAGTTTTGTGGTGCCTTTCAGCTGCCTACCGGGGTAGTGTAAAAACTACCAACAGAACTCGTTTCTGGCACCTTCCCCGGTGGAGTTGTGCATGGGGTGTGTTTGGAACATTCTGTCACCAGCCGAGTCCAAAATTCACCGATTCCCCATCTCAGCCCAGAAAGCAGGTAGAACAAGTTTTGTGGTGCCTTTCAGCTGCCTACCGGGGTAGTGTAAAAACTACCAACGGAACTCGTTTCTGGCACCTTCCCCGGTGGAGCTGTGCATGGGGTGTGTTTGGAACATTTTGTCACCAGCCGAGTCCAAAATTCAGCGATTCCCCATCTCAGCCCAGAAAGCAGGTAGAACAAGTTTTGTGGTGCCTTTCAGCTGCCTACCGGGGTAGTGTAAAAACTACCAACAGAACTCGTTTCTGGCACCTTCCCCGGTGGAGTTGTGCATGGGGTGTGTTTGGAACATTTTGTCACCAGCCGAGTCCAAAATTCAGCGATTCCCCATCTCAGCCCAGAAAGCAGGTAGAACAAGTTTTGTGGTGCCTTTCTCTTGCCTACCGGGGTAGTGTAAAAACTACCAACAGAACTCGTTTCTGGCACCTTCCCCGGTGGAGGTGTGCATGGGGTGTGTTTGGAACATTTTTTCACCAGCCGAGTCCAAAATTCAGCCGTTCCCCATCTCAGCCCAGAAAGCAGGTAGAAAAACTTTTGTGGTGCCTTTCAGCTGCCTACCGGGGTAGTGTAAAAACTACCAACAGAACTCGTTTCTGGCACCTTCCCCGGTGGAGTTGTGCATGGGGTGTGTTTGGAACATTTTGTCACCAGCCGAGTCCAAAATTCAGCGATTCCCCATCTCAGCCCAGAAAGCAGGTAGAACAAGTTTTGTGGTGCCTTTCAGCTGCCTACCGGGGTAGTGTAAAAACTACCAACAGAACTCGTTTCTGGCACCTTTGCCAGTGGAGGTGTGCATGGGGTGTGTTTGGAACATTTTGTCACCAGCCGAGTCCAAAATTCAGCGATTCCCCATCTCAGCCCAGAAAGCAGGTAGAACAAGTTTTGTGGTGCCTTTCAGCTGCCTACCGGGGTAGTGTAAAAACTACCAACAGAACTCGTTTCTGGCACCTTCCCCGGTGGAGTTGTGCATGGGGTGTGTTTGGAACATTTTGTCACCAGCCGAGTCCAAAATTCAGCCGTTCCCCATCTCAGCCCAGAAAGCAGGTACAACAAGTTTTGTGGTGCCTTTCAGCTGCCTACCGGGGTAGTGTAAAAACTACCAACAGAACTCGTTTCTGGCACCTTCCCCGGTGGAGTTGTTCATGGGGTGTGTTTGGAACATTTTGTCACCAGCCGAGTCCAAAATTCAGCGATTCCCCATCTCAGCCCAGAAAGCAGGTAGAAAAACTTTTGTGGTGCCTTTCAGCTGCCTACCGGGGTAGTGTAAAAACTACCAACAGAACTCGTTTCTGGCACCTTCCCCGGTGGAGTTGTGCATGGGGTGTGTTTAGAACATTTTGTCACCAGCCGAGACCAAAATTCAGCGATTCCCCATCTCAGCCCAGAAAGCAGGTAGAACAACTTTTGTGGTGCCTTTCAGCTGCCTACCGGGGGTAGTGTAAAAACTACCAACAGAACTCGTTTCTGGCACCTTCCCCGGTGGAGGTGTGCATGGGGTGTGTTTGGAACATTTTGTCACCAGCCGAGTCCAAAATTCAGCCGTTCCCCATCTCAGCCCAGAAAGCAGGTAGAAAAACTTTTGTGGTGCCTTTCAGCTGCCTACCGGGGTAGTGTAAATACTACCAACAGAACTCGTTTCTGGCACCTTCCCCGGTGGAGTTGTGCATGGGGTGTGTTTGGAACATTTTGTCACCAGCCGAGTCCAAAATTCAGCGATTCCCCATCTCAGCCCAGAAAGCAGGTAGAACAAGTTTTGTGGTGCCTTTCTCTTGCCTACCGGGGTAGTGTAAAAACTACCAACAGAACTCGTTTCTGGCACCTTCCCCGGTGGAGGTGTGCATGGGGGTGTGTTTGGAACATTTTTTCACCAGCCGAGTCCAAAATTCAGCCGTTCCCCATCTCAGCCCAGAAAGCAGGTAGAAAAACTTTTGTGGTGCCTTTCAGCTGCCTACCGGGGTAGTGTAAAAACTACCAACAGAACTCGTTTCTGGCACCTTCCCCGGTGGAGTTGTGCATGGGGTGTGTTTGGAACATTTTGTCACCAGCCGAGTCCAAAATTCAGCGATTCCCCATCTCAGCCCAGAAAGCAGGTAGAACAAGTTTTGTGGTGCCTTTCAGCTGCCTACCGGGGGTAGTGTAAAAACTACCAACAGAACTCGTTTCTGGCACCTTTGCCAGTGGAGGTGTGCATGGGGTGTGTTTGGAACATTTTGTCACCAGCCGAGTCCAAAATTCAGCGATTCCCCATCTCAGCCCAGAAAGCAGGTAGAACAAGTTTTGTGGTGCCTTTCAGCTGCCTACCGGGGTAGTGTAAAAACTACCAACAGAACTCGTTTCTGGCACCTTCCCCGGTGGAGTTGTGCATGGGGTGTGTTTGGAACATTTTGTCACCAGCCGAGTCCAAAATTCAGCCGTTCCCCATCTCAGCCCAGAAAGCAGGTACAACAAGTTTTGTGGTGCCTTTCAGCTGCCTACCGGGGTAGTGTAAAAACTACCAACAGAACTCGTTTCTGGCACCTTTGCCAGTGGAGGTGTGCATGGGGTGTGTTTGGAACATTTTGTCACCAGCCGAGTCCAAAATTCAGCGATTCCCCATCTCAGCCCAGAAAGCAGGTAGAACAAGTTTTGTGGTGCCTTTCAGCTGCCTACCGGGGTAGTGTAAAAACTACCAACGGAACTCGTTTCTGGCACCTTCCCCGGTGGAGCTGTGCATGGGGTGTGTTTGGAACATTTTGTCACCAGCCGAGTCCAAAATTCAGCGATTCCCCATCTCAGCCCAGAAAGCAGGTAGAACAAGTTTTGTGGTGCCTTTCAGCTGCCTACCGGGGTAGTGTAAAAACTACCAACAGAACTCGTTTCTGGCACCTTTGCCAGTGGAGGTGTGCATGGGGTGTGTTTGGAACATTTTGTCACCAGCCGAGTCCAAAATTCAGCGATTCCCCATCTCAGCCCAGAAAGCAGGTAGAACAAGTTTTGTGGTGCCTTTCAGCTGCCTACCGGGGTAGTGTAAAAACTACCAACAGAACTCGTTTCTGGCACCTTCCCCGGTGGAGTTGTGCATGGGGTGTGTTTGGAACATTTTGTCACCAGCCGAGTCCAAAATTCAGCCGTTCCCCATCTCAGCCCAGAAAGCAGGTACAACAAGTTTTGTGGTGCCTTTCAGCTGCCTACCGGGGTAGTGTAAAAACTACCAACAGAACTCGTTTCTGGCACCTTCCCCGGTGGAGTTGTTCATGGGGTGTGTTTGGAACATTTTGTCACCAGCCGAGTCCAAAATTCAGCGATTCCCCATCTCAGCCCAGAAAGCAGGTAGAAAAACTTTTGTGGTGCCTTTCAGCTGCCTACCGGGGTAGTGTAAAAACTACCAACAGAACTCGTTTCTGGCACCTTCCCCGGTGGAGTTGTGCATGGGGTGTGTTTAGAACATTTTGTCACCAGCCGAGACCAAAATTCAGCGATTCCCCATCTCAGCCCAGAAAGCAGGTAGAACAACTTTTGTGGTGCCTTTCAGCTGCCTACCGGGGTAGTGTAAAAACTACCAACAGAACTCGTTTCTGGCACCTTCCCCGGTGGAGGTGTGCATGGGGTGTGTTTGGAACATTTTGTCACCAGCCGAGTCCAAAATTCAGCCGTTCCCCATCTCAGCCCAGAAAGCAGGTAGAAAAACTTTTGTGGTGCCTTTCAGCTGCCTACCGGGGTAGTGTAAATACTACCAACAGAACTCGTTTCTGGCACCTTCCCCGGTGGAGTTGTGCATGGGGTGTGTTTGGAACATTTTGTCACCAGCCGAGTCCAAAATTCAGCGATTCCCCATCTCAGCCCAGAAAGCAGGTAGAACAAGTTTTGTGGTGCCTTTCAGCTGCCTACCGGGGTAGTGTAAAAACTACCAACAGAACTCGTTTCTGGCACCTTTGCCAGTGGAGGTGTGCATGGGGTGTGTTTGGAACATTTTGTCACCAGCCGAGTCCAAAATTCAGCGATTCCCCATCTCAGCCCAGAAAGCAGGTAGAACAAGTTTTGTGGTGCCTTTCTCTTGCCTACCGGGGTAGTGTAAAAACTACCAACAGAACTCGTTTCTGGCACCTTCCCCGGTGGAGTTGTGCATGGGCTGTGTTTGGAACATTTTGTCACCAGCCGAGTCCAAAATTCAGCCGTTCCCCATCTCAGCCCAGAAAGCAGGTAGAACAAGTTTTGTGGTGCCTTTCAGCTGCCTACCGGGGTAGTGTAAAAACTACCAACAGAACTCGTTTCTGGCACCTCCCCGGTGGAGTTGTTCATGTTCATGGGGTGTGTTTGGAACATTTTGTCACCAGCCGAGTCCAAAATTCAGCCGTTCCCCATCTCAGCCCAGAAAGCAGGTAGAACAAGTTTTGTGGTGCCTTTCAGCTGCCTACCGGGGTAGTGTAAAAACTACCAACAGAACTCGTTTCTGGCACCTTCCCCGGTGGAGTTGTGCATGGGGTGTGTTTGGAACATTTTGTCACCAGCCGAGTCCAAAATTCAGCGATTCCCCATCTCAGCCCAGAAAGCAGGTAGAACAAGTTTTGTGGTGCCTTTCAGCTGCCTACCGGGGTAGTGTAAAAACTACCAACGGAACTCGATTCTGGCACCTTCCCCGGTGGAGTTGTGCATGGGGTGTGTTTGGAACATTTTGTCACCAGCCGAGTCCAAAATTCAGCGATTCCCCATCTCAGCCCAGAAAGCAGGTAGAACAAGTTTTGTGGTGCCTTTCAGCTGCCTACCGGGGTAGTGTAAAAACTACCAAGAGAACTCGTTTCTGGCACCTTCCCCGGTGGAGTTGTGCATGGGGTGTGTTTGGAACATTTTGTCACCAGCCGAGTCCAAAATTCAGCGATTCCCCATCTCCGCCCAGAAAGCAGGTAGAACAAGTTTTGTGGTGCCTTTCTCTTGCCTACCGGGGTAGTGTAAAAACTACCAACAGAACTCGTTTCTGGCACCTTCCCCGGTGGAGTTGTGCATGGGGTGTGTTTGGAACATTTTGTCAGCAGCCGAGTCCAAAATTCAGCTATTCCCCATCTCAGCCCAGAAAGCAGGTAGAACAAGTTTTGTGGTGCCTTTCAGCTGCCTACCGGGGTAGTGTAAAAACTACCAACGGAACTCGTTTCTGGCACCTTCCCCGGTGGAGCTGTGCATGGGGTGTGTTTGGAACATTTTGTCACCAGCCGAGTCCAAAATTCAGCGATTCCCATCTCAGCCCAGAAAGCAGGTAGAACAAGTTTTGTGGTGCCTTTCAGCTGCCTACCGGGGTAGTGTAAAAACTACCAACAGAACTCGTTTCTGGCACCTTCCCCGGTGGAGTTGTGCATGGGGTGTGTTTGGAACATTTTGTCACCAGCCGAGTCCAAAATTCAGCGATTCCCCATCTCAGCCCAGAAAGCAGGTAGAACAAGTTTTGTGGTGCCTTTCTCTTGCCTACCGGGGTAGTGTAAAAACTACCAACAGAACTCGTTTCTGGCACCTTCCCCGGTGGAGGTGTGCATGGGGTGTGTTTGGAACATTTTTTCACCAGCCGAGTCCAAAATTCAGCCGTTCCCCATCTCAGCCCAGAAAGCAGGTAGAAAAACTTTTGTGGTGCCTTTCAGCTGCCTACCGGGGTAGTGTAAAAACTACCAACAGAACTCGTTTCTGGCACCTTCCCCGGTGGAGTTGTGCATGGGGTGTGTTTGGAACATTTTGTCACCAGCCGAGTCCAAAATTCAGCGATTCCCCATCTCAGCCCAGAAAGCAGGTAGAACAAGTTTTGTGGTGCCTTTCAGCTGCCTACCGGGGTAGTGTAAAAACTACCAACAGAACTCGTTTCTGGCACCTTTGCCAGTGGAGGTGTGCATGGGGTGTGTTTGGAACATTTTGTCACCAGCCGAGTCCAAAATTCAGCGATTCCCCATCTCAGCCCAGAAAGCAGGTAGAACAAGTTTTGTGGTGCCTTTCAGCTGCCTACCGGGGTAGTGTAAAAACTACCAACAGAACTCGTTTCTGGCACCTTCCCCGGTGGAGTTGTGCATGGGGTGTGTTTGGAACATTTTTGTCACCAGCCGAGTCCAAAATTCAGCCGTTCCCCATCTCAGCCCAGAAAGCAGGTACAACAAGTTTTGTGGTGCCTTTCAGCTGCCTACCGGGGTAGTGTAAAAACTACCAACAGAACTCGTTTCTGGCACCTTTGCCAGTGGAGGTGTGCATGGGGTGTGTTTGGAACATTTTGTCACCAGCCGAGTCCAAAATTCAGCGATTCCCCATCTCAGCCCAGAAAGCAGGTAGAACAAGTTTTGTGGTGCCTTTCAGCTGCCTACCGGGGTAGTGTAAAAACTACCAACGGAACTCGTTTCTGGCACCTTCCCCGGTGGAGCTGTGCATGGGGTGTGTTTGGAACATTTTGTCACCAACCAGCCGAGTCCAAAATTCAGCGATTCCCCATCTCAGCCCAGAAAGCAGGTAGAACAAGTTTTGTGGTGCCTTTCAGCTGCCTACCGGGGTAGTGTAAAAACTACCAACAGAACTCGTTTCTGGCACCTTCCCGGTGGAGTTGTGCATGGGGTGTGTTTGGAACATTTTGTCACCAGCCGAGTCCAAAATTCAGCGATTCCCCATCTCAGCCCAGAAAGCAGGTAGAACAAGTTTTGTGGTGCCTTTCTCTTGCCTACCGGGGTAGTGTAAAAACTACCAACAGAACTCGTTTCTGGCACCTTCCCCGGTGGAGGTGTGCATGGGGTGTGTTTGGAACATTTTTCACCAGCCGAGTCCCAAAATTCAGCCGTTCCCCATCTCAGCCCAGAAAGCAGGTAGAAAAACTTTTGTGGTGCCTTTCAGCTGCCTACCGGGGTAGTGTAAAAACTACCAACAGAACTCGTTTCTGCACCTTCCCCGGTGGAGTTGTGCATGGGGTGTGTTTGGAACATTTTGTCACCAGCCGAGTCCAAAATTCAGCGATTTCCCCATCTCAGCCCAGAAAGCAGGTAGAACAAGTTTTGTGGTGCCTTTCAGCTGCCTACCGGGGTAGTGTAAAAACTACCAACAGAACTCGTTTCTGGCACCTTTGCCAGTGGAGGTGTGCATGGGGTGTGTTTGGAACATTTTGTCACCAGCCGAGTCCAAAATTCAGCGATTCCCCATCTCAGCCCAGAAAGCAGGTAGAACAAGTTTTGTGGTGCCTTTCAGCTGCCTACCGGGGTAGTGTAAAAACTACCAACAGAACTCGTTTCTGGCACCTTCCCCGGTGGAGTTGTGCATGGGGTGTGTTTGGAACATTTTGTCACCAGCCGAGTCCAAAATTCAGCCGTTCCCCATCTCAGCCCAGAAAGCAGGTACAACAAGTTTTGTGGTGCCTTTCAGCTGCCTACCGGGGTAGTGTAAAAACTACCAACAGAACTCGTTTCTGGCACCTTCCCCGGTGGAGTTGTTCATGGGGTGTGTTTGGAACATTTTGTCACCAGCCGAGTCCAAAATTCAGCGATTCCCCATCTCAGCCCAGAAAGCAGGTAGAACAAGTTTTGTGGTGCCTTTCAGCTGCCTACCGGGGTAGTGTAAAAACTACCAACAGAACTCGTTTCTGGCACCTTCCCCGGTGGAGGTGTGCATGGGGTGTGTTTGGAACATTTTGTCACCAGCCGAGTCCAAAATTCAGCGATTCCCCATCTCAGCCCAGAAAGCAGGTAGAACAAGTTTTGTGGTGCCTTTCAGCTGCCTACCGGGGTAGTGTAAAAACTACCAACAGAACTCGTTTCTGGCACCTTCCCCGGTGGAGGTGTGCATGGGGTGTGTTTGGAACATTTTTTCACCAGCCGAGTCCAAAATTCAGCCGTTCCCCATCTCAGCCCAGAAAGCAGGTAGAAAAACTTTTGTGGTGCCTTTCAGCTGCCTACCGGGGTAGTGTAAAAACTACCAACAGAACTCGTTTCTGGCACCTTCCCCGGTGGAGTTGTGCATGGGGTGTGTTTAGAACATTTTGTCACCAGCCGAGACCAAAATTCAGCGATTCCCCATCTCAGCCCAGAAAGCAGGTAGAACAACTTTTGTGGTGCCTTTCAGCTGCCTACCGGGGTAGTGTAAAAACTACCAACAGAACTCGTTTCTGGCACCTTCCCCGGTGGAGGTGTGCATGGGGTGTGTTTGGAACATTTTGTCACCAGCCGAGTCCAAAATTCAGCCGTTCCCCATCTCAGCCCAGAAAGCAGATAGAAAAACTTTTGTGGTGCCTTTCAGCTGCCTACCGGGGTAGTGTAAATACTACCAACAGAACTCGTTTCTGGCACCTTCCCCGGTGGAGTTGTGCATGGGGTGTGTTTGGAACATTTTGTCACCAGCCGAGTCCAAAATTCAGCGATTCCCCATCTCAGCCCAGAAAGCAGGTAGAACAAGTTTTGTGGTGCCTTTCAGCTGCCTACCGGGGTAGTGTAAAAACTACCAACAGAACTCGTTTCTGGCACCTTTGCCAGTGGAGGTGTGCATGGGGTGTGTTTGGAACATTTTGTCACCAGCCGAGTCCAAAATTCAGCGATTCCCCATCTCAGCCCAGAAAGCAGGTAGAACAAGTTTTGTGGTGCCTTTCTCTTGCCTACCGGGGTAGTGTAAAAACTACCAACAGAACTCGTTTCTGGCACCTTCCCCGGTGGAGTTGTGCATGGGCTGTGTTTGGAACATTTTGTCACCAGCCGAGTCCAAAATTCAGCCGTTCCCCATCTCAGCCCAGAAAGCAGGTAGAACAAGTTTTGTGGTGCCTTTCAGCTGCCTACCGGGGTAGTGTAAAAACTACCAACAGAACTCGTTTCTGGCACCTCCCCGGTGGAGTTGTTCATGGGGTGTGTTTGGAACATTTTGTCACCAGCCGAGTCCAAAATTCAGCCGTTCCCCATCTCAGCCCAGAAAGCAGGTAGAACAAGTTTTGTGGTGCCTTTCAGCTGCCTACCGGGGTAGTGTAAAAACTACCAACAGAACTCGTTTCTGGCACCTTCCCCGGTGGAGTTGTGCATGGGGTGTGTTTGGAACATTTTGTCACCAGCCGAGTCCAAAATTCAGCGATTCCCATCTCAGCCCAGAAAGCAGGTAGAACAAGTTTTGTGGTGCCTTTCAGCTGCCTACCGGGGTAGTGTAAAAACTACCAACGGAACTCGATTCTGGCACCTTCCCCGGTGGAGTTGTGCATGGGGTGTGTTTGGAACATTTTGTCACCAGCCGAGTCCAAAATTCAGCGATTCCCCATCTCAGCCCAGAAAGCAGGTAGAACAAGTTTTGTGGTGCCTTTCAGCTGCCTACCGGGGTAGTGTAAAAACTACCAAGAGAACTCGTTTCTGGCACCTTCCCCGGTGGAGTTGTGCATGGGGTGTGTTTGGAACATTTTGTCACCAGCCGAGTCCAAAATTCAGCGATTCCCCATCTCCGCCCAGAAGCAGGTAGAACAAGTTTTGTGGTGCCTTTCTCTTGCCTACCGGGGTAGTGTAAAAACTACCAACAGAACTCGTTTCTGGCACCTTCCCCGGTGGAGTTGTGCATGGGGTGTGTTTGGAACATTTTGTCAGCAGCCGAGTCCAAAATTCAGCTATTCCCCATCTCAGCCCAGAAAGCAGGTAGAACAAGTTTTGTGGTGCCTTTCAGCTGCCTACCGGGGTAGTGTAAAAACTACCAACGGAACTCGTTTCTGGCACCTTCCCCGGTGGAGCTGTGCATGGGGTGTGTTTGGAACATTTTGTCACCAGCCGAGTCCAAAATTCAGCGATTCCCCATCTCAGCCCAGAAAGCAGGTAGAACAAGTTTTGTGGTGCCTTTCAGCTGCCTACCGGGGGTAGTGTAAAAACTACCAACAGAACTCGTTTCTGGCACCTTCCCCGGTGGAGTTGTGCATGGGGTGTGTTTGGAACATTTTGTCACCAGCCGAGTCCAAAATTCAGCGATTCCCCATCTCAGCCCAGAAAGCAGGTAGAACAAGTTTTGTGGTGCCTTTCTCTGCCTACCGGGGTAGTGTAAAAACTACCAACAGAACTCGTTTCTGGCACCTTCCCCGGTGGAGGTGTGCATGGGGTGTGTTTGGAACATTTTTTCACCAGCCGAGTCCAAAATTCAGCCGTTCCCCATCTCAGCCCAGAAAGCAGGTAGAAAAACTTTTGTGGTGCCTTTCAGCTGCCTACCGGGGTAGTGTAAAAACTACCAACAGAACTCGTTTCTGGCACCTTCCCCGGTGGAGTTGTGCATGGGGTGTGTTTGGAACATTTTGTCACCAGCCGAGTCCAAAATTCAGCGATTCCCCATCTCAGCCCAGAAAGCAGGTAGAACAAGTTTTGTGGTGCCTTTCAGCTGCCTACCGGGGTAGTGTAAAAACTACCAACAGAACTCGTTTCTGGCACCTTTGCCAGTGGAGGTGTGCATGGGGTGTGTTTGGAACATTTTGTCACCAGCCGAGTCCAAAATTCAGCGATTCCCCATCTCAGCCCAGAAAGCAGGTAGAACAAGTTTTGTGGTGCCTTTCAGCTGCCTACCGGGGTAGTGTAAAAACTACCAACAGAACTCGTTTCTGGCACCTTCCCCGGTGGAGTTGTGCATGGGGTGTGTTTGGAACATTTTGTCACCAGCCGAGTCCAAAATTCAGCCGTTCCCCATCTCAGCCCAGAAAGCAGGTACAACAAGTTTTGTGGTGCCTTTCAGCTGCCTACCGGGGTAGTGTAAAAACTACCAACAGAACTCGTTTCTGGCACCTTCCCCGGTGGAGTTGTTCATGGGGTGTGTTTGGAACATTTTGTCACCAGCCGAGTCCAAAATTCAGCGATTCCCCATCTCAGCCCAGAAAGCAGGTAGAACAAGTTTTGTGGTGCCTTTCAGCTGCCTACCGGGGTAGTGTAAAAACTACCAACAGAACTCGTTTCTGGCACCTTCCCCGGTGGAGGTGTGCATGGGGTGTGTTTGGAACATTTTGTCACCAGCCGAGTCCAAAATTCAGCGATTCCCCATCTCAGCCAGAAAGCAGGTAGAACAAGTTTTGTGGTGCCTTTCAGCTGCCTACCGGAGCAATGTAAAAACTACCAACAGAACTCGTTTTCTGGCACCTTCCCCGGTGGAGGTGTGCATGGGGTGTGTTTGGAACATTTTTTCACCAGCCGAGTCCAAAATTCAGCCGTTCCCCATCTCAGCCCAGAAAGCAGGTAGAAAAACTTTTGTGGTGCCTTTCAGCTGCCTACCGGGGTAGTGTAAAAACTACCAACAGAACTCGTTTCTGGCACCTTCCCCGGTGGAGTTGTGCATGGGGTGTGTTTAGAACATTTTGTCACCAGCGAGTCCAAAATTCAGCGATTCCCCATCTCAGCCCAGAAAGCAGGTAGAACAACTTTTGTGGTGCCTTTCAGCTGCCTACCGGGGTAGTGTAAAAACTACCAACAGAACTCGTTTCTGGCACCTTCCCCGGTGGAGGTGTGCATGGGGTGTGTTTGGAACATTTTTTCACCAGCCGAGTCCAAAATTCAGCCGTTCCCCATCTCAGCCCAGAAAGCAGGTAGAAAAACTTTTGTGGTGCCTTTCAGCTGCCTACCGGGGTAGTGTAAATACTACCAACAGAACTCGTTTCTGGCACCTTCCCCGGTGGAGTTGTGCATGGGGTGTGTTTGGAACATTTTGTCACCAGCCGAGTCCAAAATTCAGCGATTCCCCATCTCAGCCCAGAAAGCAGGTAGAACAAGTTTTGTGGTGCCTTTCAGCTGCCTACCGGGGGTAGTGTAAAAACTACCAACAGACTCGTTTCTGGCACCTTGCCAGTGGAGGTGTGCATGGGGTGTGTTTGGAACATTTTGTCACCAGCCGAGTCCAAAATTCAGCGATTCCCCATCTCAGCCCAGAAAGCAGGTAGAACAAGTTTTGTGGTGCCTTTCTCTTGCCTACCGGGGTAGTGTAAAAACTACCAACAGAACTCGTTTCTGGCACCTTCCCCGGTGGAGTTGTGCATGGGCTGTGTTTGGAACATTTTGTCACCAGCCGAGTCCAAAATTCAGCCGTTCCCATCTCAGCCCAGAAAGCAGGTAGAGAAAACTTTTGTGGTGCCTTTCAGCTGCCTACCGGGGGGTAGTGTAAATACTACCAACAGAACTCGTTTCTGGCACCTTCCCCGGTGGAGTTGTGCATGGGGTGTGTTTGGAACATTTTGTCACCAGCCGAGTCCAAAATTCAGCGATTCCCCATCTCAGCCCAGAAAGCAGGTAGAACAAGTTTTGTGGTGCCTTTCAGCTGCCTACCGGGGTAGTGTAAAAACTACCAACAGAAACTCGTTTCTGGCACCTTTGCCAGTGGAGGTGTGCATGGGGTGTGTTTGGAACATTTTGTCACCAGCCGAGTCCAAAATTCAGCGATTCCCCATCTCAGCCCAGGAAAGCAGGTAGAACAAGTTTGTGGTGCCTTTCTCTTGCCTACCGGGGTAGTGTAAAAACTACCAACAGAACTCGTTCTGGCACCTTCCCCGGTGGAGTTGTGCATGGGCTGTGTTTGGAACATTTTGTCACCAGCCGAGTCCAAAATTCAGCCGTTCCCCATCTCAGCCCAGAAAGCAGGTAGAACAAGTTTTGTGGTGCCTTTCAGCTGCCTACCGGGGTAGTGTAAAAACTACCAACAGAACTCGTTTCTGGCACCTCCCCGGTGGAGTTGTCATGGGGTGTGTTTGGAACATTTTGTCACCAGCCGAGTCCAAAATTCAGCCGTTCCCCATCTCAGCCCAGAAAGCAGGTAGAACAAGTTTTGTGGTGCCTTTCAGCTGCCTACCGGGGTAGTGTAAAAACTACCAACAGAACTCGTTTCTGGCACCTTCCCCGGTGGAGTTGTGCATGGGGTGTGTTTGGAACATTTTGTCACCAGCCGAGTCCAAAATTCAGCGATTCCCCATCTCAGCCCAGAAAGCAGGTAGAACAAGTTTTGTGGTGCCTTTCAGCTGCCTACCGGGGTAGTGTAAAAACTACCAACGGAACTCGATTCTGGCACCTTCCCCGGTGGAGTTGTGCATGGGGTGGTGTTTTGGAACATTTTGTCACCAGCCGAGTCCAAAATTCAGCGATTCCCCATCTCAGCCCAGAAAGCAGTAGAACAAGTTTTGTGGTGCCTTTCAGCTGCCTACCGGGGTAGTGTAAAAACTACCAAGAGAACTCGTTTCTGGCACCTTCCCCGGTGGAGTTGTGCATGGGCTGTGTTTGGAACATTTTGTCACCAGCCGAGTCCAAAATTCAGCGATTCCCCATCTCCGCCCAGAAAGCAGGTAGAACAAGTTTTGTGGGTGCTTTCTCTTGCCTACCGGGGTAGTGTAAAAAACTACCAACAGAACTCGTTTCTGGCACCTTCCCCGGTGGAGTTGTGCATGGGGTGTGTTTGGAACATTTTGTCACCAGCCGAGTCCAAAATTCAGCCGTTCCCCATCTCAGCCCAGAAAGCAGGTAGAACAAGTTTTGTGGTGCCTTTCAGCTGCCTACCGGGGTAGTGTAAAAACTACCAACAGAACTCGTTTCTGGCACCTTTGCCGGTGGAGTTGTGCATGGGGTGTGTTTGGAACATTTTGTCACCAGCCGAGTCCAAAATTCAGCGATTCTCCATCTCAGCCCAGAAAGCAGGTAGAACAAGTTTTGTGGTGCCTTTCTCTTGCCTACCGGGGCTAGTGTAAAAACTACCAACAGAACTCGTTTCTGGCACCTTCCCCGGTGGAGTTGTGCATGGGGTGTGTTTGGAACATTTTGTCACCAGCCGAGTCCAAAATTCAGCGATTCCCATCTCAGCCCAGAGAAGCAGGTAGAACAAGTTTTGTGGTGCCTTTCAGCTGCCTACCGGGGTAGTGTAAAAACTACCAACAGAACTCGTTTCTGGCACCTTCCCCGGTGGAGTTGTTCATGGGGTGTGTTGGAACATTTTGTCACCAGCCGAGTCCAAAATTCAGCGATTCCCCATCTCATCCCAGAAAGCAGGTAGAACAACTTTTGCGGTGCCTTTCTCTTGCCTACCGGGGTAGTGTAAAAACTACCAACAGAACTCGTTTCTGGCACCTTCCCCGGTGGAGGTGTGCATGGGGTGTGTTTGGAACATTTTTTCACCGGCAGAGTCCAAATTCAGCGATTCCCCATCTCAGCCCAGAAAGCAGGTAGAACAAGTTTTGTGGTGCCTTTCAGCTGCCTACCGGGGGTAGTGTAAAAACTACCAACGGAACTCGTTTCTGGCACCTTCCCCGGTGAGTTGTGCATGGGGTGTGTTTGGAACATTTTGTCACCAGCCGAGTCCAAAATTCAGCGATTCCCCATCTCAGCCCAGAAAGCAGGTAGAACAAGTTTTGTGGTGCCTTTCAGCTGCCTACCGGGGTAGTGTAAAAACTACCAACAGAACTCGTTTCTGGCACGTTCCCCGGTGGAGTTGTGCATGGGGTGTGTTTGGAACATTTTGTCACCAGCCGAGTCCAAAATTCAGCGATTCCCCATCTCAGCCCAGAAAGCAGGTAGAACAAGTTTTGTGGTGCCTTTCAGCTGCCTACCGGGGTAGTGTAAAAACTACCAAGAGAACTCGTTTCTGGCACCTTCCCCGGTGGAGTTGTGCATGGGGTGTGTTTGGAACATTTTGTCACCAGCCGAGTCCAAAATTCAGCGATTCCCCATCTCAGCCCAGAAAGCAGGTAGAACAAGTTTTGTGGTGCCTTTCAGCTGCCTACCGGGGTAGTTTAAAAACTACCAACAGAACTCGTTTCTGGCACCTTTGCCGGTGGAGTTGTGCATGGGCTGTGTTATGGAACATTTTGTTACCAGCCGAGTCCAAAATTCAGCCGTTCCCCATCTCAGCCCAGAAAGCAGGTAGAACAAGTTTTGTGGTGCCTTTCAGCTGCCTACCGGGGTAGTGTAAAAACTACCAACAGAACTCGTTTCTGGCACCTTCCCCGGTGGAGTTGTGCATGGGGTGTGTTTGGAACATTTTGTCACCAGCCGAGTCCAAAATTCAGCGATTCCCCATCTCAGCCCAGAAAGCAGGTAGAAAAACTTTTGTGGTGCCTTTCAGCTGCCTACCGGGGTAGTGTAAAAACTACCAACAGAACTCGTTTCTGGCACCTTCCCCGGTGGAGTTGTGCATGGGGTGTGTTTGGAACATTTTGTCACCAGCCGAGTCGAAAATTCAGCGATTCCCCATCTCAGCCCAGAAAGCAGGTAGAACAAGTTTTGTGGTGCCTTTCAGCTGCCTACCGGGGTAGTGTAAAAACTACCAAGAGAACTCGTTTCTGGCACCTTCCCCGGTGGAGTTGTGCATGGGGTGTGTTTGGAACATTTTGTCACCAGCCGAGTCCAAAAGTCAGCGATTCCCCATCTCAGCCCAGAAAGCAGGTAGAACAAGTTTTGTGGTGCCTTTCAGCTGCCTACCGGGTAGTGTAAAAACTACCAACAGAACTCGTTTCTGGCACCTTCCCCGGTGGAGGTGTGCATGGGGTGTGTTTGGAACATTTTGTCACCAGCCGAGTCCAAAATTCAGCCGTTCCCCATCTCAGCCGAGAAAGCAGGTACAACAAGTTTTGCGGTGCCTTTCAGCTGCCTACCGGGGTACTGTAAAAACTACCAACAGAACTCGTTTCTGGCCCCTTCCCCGGTGGAGTTGTGCATGGGGTGTGTTTGGAACATTTTGTCACCAGCCGAGTCCAAAACTCAGCTGTTCCCCATCTCAGCCCAGAAAGCAGGTAGAAAAACTTTTGTGGTGCCTTTCAGCTGCCTACCGGGGTAGCGTAAAAAACTACCAACAGAACTCGTTTCTGGCACCTTCCCCGGTGGAGTTGTGCATGGGGTGTGTTTGGAACATTTTGTCACCAGCCGAGTCCAAAATTCAGCGATTCTCCATCTCAGCCCAGAAAGCAGGTAGAACAAGTTTTGTGGTGCCTTTCTCTTGCCTACCGGGGTAGTGTAAAAACTACCAAGAGAACTCGTTTCTGGCACCTTCCCCGGTGGAGTTGTGCATGGGGTGTGTTTGGAACATTTTGTCAGCAGCCGAGTCCAAAATTCAGCGATTCCCCATCTCAGCCCAGAAAGCAGGTAGAACAAGTTTTGTGGTGCCTTTCAGCTGCCTACCGGGGTAGTGTAAAAACTACCAACAGAACTCGTTTCTGGCACCTTCCCCGGTGGAGTTGTGCATGGGGTGTGTTTGGAACATTTTGTCACCAGCCGAGTCCAAAATTCAGCTATTCCCCATCTCAGCCCAGAAAGGCAGGTAGAACAACTTTTGTGGTGCCTTTCAGCTGCCTACCGGGGTAGTGTAAAAACTACCAACAGAACTCGTTTCTGGCACCTTCCCCGGTGGAGGTGTGCATGGGGTGTGTTTGGAACATTTTGTCACCAGCCGAGTCCAAAATTCAGCGATTCTCCTCTCAGCCCAGGAAAGCAGGTAGAACAAGTTTTGTGGTGCCTTTCAGCTGCCTACCGGGGTAGTGTAAAAACTACCAACAGAACTCGTTTCTGGCACCTTCCCCGGTGGAGTTGTGCATGGGGTGTGTTTGGAACATTTTGTCACCAGCCGAGTCCAAAATTCAGCGATTCCCCATCTCAGCCCAGAAAGCAGGTAGAACAAGTTTTGTGGTGCCTTTCTCTTGCCTACCGGAGTAGTGTAAAAACTACCAATAGAACTCGTTTCTGGCACCTTCCCCGGTGGAGTTGTGCATGGGGTGTGTTTGGAACATTTTGTCACCAGCCGAGTCCAAAATTCAGCGATTCCCCATCTCAGCCCAGAAAGCAGGTAGAACAAGTTTTGTGGTGCCTTTCAGCTGCCTACCGGGGGTAGTGTAAAAAACTACCAACAGAACTCGTTTCTGGCACCTTCCCCGGTGGAGTTGTGCATGGGGTGTGTTTGGAACATTTTGTCACCAGCCAAGTCCAAAATTCAGCGATTCCCCATCTCAGCCCAGAAAGCAGGTAGAACAAGTTTTGTGGTGCCTTTCAGCTGCCTACCGGGGGTAGTGTAAAAACTACCAACAGAACTCGTTTCTGGCACCTTCCCCGGTGGAGTTGTGCATGGGGTGTGTTTGGAACATTTTGTCACCAGCCGAGTCCAAAATTCAGCGATTCCCCATCTCAGCCCAGAAAGCAGGTAGAACAAGTTTTGTGGTGCCTTTCAGCTGCCTACCGGGGTAGTGTAAAAACTACCAAGAGAACTCGTTTCTGGCACCTTCCCCGGTGGAGTGTGCATGGGGTGTGTTGGAACATTTTGTCAGCAGCCGAGTCCAAAATTCAGCTATTCCCCATCTCAGCCCAGAAAGCAGGTAGAACAAGTTTTGTGGTGCCTTTCAGCTGCCTACCGGGGTAGTGTAAAAACTACCAACAGAACTCGTTTCTGGCACCTTTGCCGGTGGAGTTGTGCATGAGGTGTGTTTGGAACATTTTGTCACCAGCCGAGTCCAAAACTCAGCTGTTCCCCTTCTCAGCCCAGAAAGCAGGTAGAAAAACTTTTGTGGTGCCTTTCAGCTGCCTACCGGGGTAGTGTAAAAACTACCAACAGAACTCGTTTCTGGCACCTTCCCCGGTGGAGTTGTGCATGGGGTGTGTTTGGAACATTTTGTCACCAGCCGAGTCCAAAATTCAGCGATTCCCATCTCAGCCCAGAAAGCAGGTAGAACATGTTTTGTGGTGCCTTTCAGCTGCCTACCGGGGGTAGTGTAAAAACTACCAACAGAACTCGTTTCTGGCACCTTCCCCGGTGGAGTTGTGCATGGGGTGTGTTTGGAACATTTTGTCACCAGCCGAGTCCAAAATTCAGCTATTTCCCCATCTCAGCCCAGAAAGCAGGTAGAACAACTTTTGTGGTGCCTTTCAGCTGCCTACCGGGGTAGTGTAAAAACTACCAACAGAACTCGTTTCTGGCACCTTCCCCGGTGGAGGTGTGCATGGGGTGTGTTTGGAACATTTTGTCACCAGCCGAGTCCAAAATTCAGCGATTCTCCATCTCAGCCCAGAAAGCAGGTAGAACAAGTTTTGTGGTGCCTTTCAGCTGCCTACCGGGGTAGTGTAAAAACTACCAACAGAACTCGTTTCTGGCACCTTCCCCGGTGGAGTTGTGCATGGGGTGTGTTTGGAACATTTTGTCACCAGCCGAGTCCAAAATTCAGCGATTCCCCATCTCAGCCCAGAAAGCAGGTAGAACAAGTTTTGTGGTGCCTTTCTCTTGCCTACCGGAGTAGTGTAAAAACTACCAATAGAACTCGTTTCTGGCACCTTCCCCGGTGGAGTTGTGCATGGGGTGTGTTTGGAACATTTTGTCACCAGCCGAGTCCAAAATTCAGCGATTCCCCATCTCAGCCCAGAAAGCAGGTAGAACAAGTTTTGTGGTGCCTTTCAGCTGCCTACCGGGGTAGTGTAAAAACTACCACAGAACTCGTTTCTGGCACCTTCCCCGGTGGAGTTGTGCATGGGGTGTGTTTGGAACATTTTGTCACCAGCCGAGTCCAAAATTCAGCGATTCCCCATCTCAGCCCAGAAAGCAGGTAGAACAAGTTTTGTGGTGCCTTTCAGCTGCCTACCGGGGTAGTGTAAAAACTACCAACAGAACTCGTTTCTGGCACCTTCCCCGGTGGAGTTGTGCATGGGGTGTGTTTGGAACATTTTGTCACCAGCCGAGTCCAAAATTCAGCGATTCCCCATCTCAGCCCAGAAAGCAGGTAGAACAAGTTTTGTGGTGCCTTTCAGCTGCCTACCGGGGTAGTGTAAAAACTACCAAGAGAACTCGTTTCTGGCACCTTCCCCGGTGGAGTTGTGCATGGGGTGTGTTTGGAACATTTTGTCAGCAGCCGAGTCCAAAATTCAGCGATTCCCCATCTCAGCCAGAAAGCAGGTAGAACAAGTTTTGTGGTGCCTTTCAGCTGCCTACCGGGGTAGTGTAAAAACTACCAACAGAACTCGTTTCTGGCACCTTTGCCGGTGGAGTTGTGCATGAGGTGTGTTTGGAACATTTGTCACCAGCCAAGTCCAAAATTCAGCGATTCCCCATCTCAGCCCAGAAAGCAGGTAGAACAAGTTTTGTGGTGCCTTTCAGCTGCCTACCGGGGTAGTGTAAAAACTACCAACAGAACTCGTTTCTGGCACCTTCCCCGGTGGAGTTGTGCATGGGGTGTGTTTGGAACATTTTGTCACCAGCCGAGTCCAAAATTCAGCGATTCCCCATCTCAGCCCAGAAAGCAGGTAGAACAAGTTTTGTGGTGCCTTTCAGCTGCCTACCGGGGTAGTGTAAAAACTACCAACAGAACTCGTTTCTGGCACCTTCCCGGTGGAGTTGTGCATGGGGTGTGTTTGGAACATTTTGTCACAGCCGAGTCCAAAATTCAGCGATTCCCCATCTCAGCCCAGAAAGCAGGGTAGAACAAGTTTTGTGGTGCCTTTCAGCTGCCTACCGGGGGTAGTGTAAAAACTACCAAGAGAACTCGTTTCTGGCACCTTCCCCGGTGGAGTTGTGCATGGGGTGTGTTTGGAACATTTGTCAGCAGCCGAGTCCAAAATTCAGCGATTCCCCATCTCAGCCCAGAAAGCAGGTAGAACAAGTTTTGTGGTGCCTTTCAGCTGCCTACCGGGGGTAGTGTAAAAACTACCAACAGAACTCGTTTCTGGCACCTTCCCCGGTGGAGTTGTGCATGGGGTGTGTTTGGAACATTTTGTCACCAGCCAAGTCCAAAATTCAGCGATTCCCCATCTCAGCCCGAGAAAGCAGGTAGAACAAGTTTTGTGGTGCCTTTCAGCTGCCTACCGGGGTAGTGTAAAAACTACCAACAGAACTCGTTTCTGGCACCTTCCCCGGTGGAGTTGTGCATGGGGTGTGTTTGGAACATTTTGTCACCAGCCGAGTCCCAAAATTCAGCGATTCCCCATCTCAGCCCAGAAAGCAGGTAGAACAAGTTTTGTGGTGCCTTTCAGCTGCCTACCGGGGGTAGTGTAAAAACTACCAAGAGAACTCGTTTCTGGCACCTTCCCCGGTGGAGTTGTGCATGGGGTGTGTTTGGAACATTTTGTCAGCAGCCGAGTCCAAAATTCAGCTATTCCCCATCTCAGCCCAGAAAGCAGGTAGAACAAGTTTTGTGGTGCCTTTCAGCTGCCTACCGGGGTAGTGTAAAAACTACCAACAGAACTCGTTTCTGGCACCTTTGCCGGTGGAGTTGTGCATGAGGTGTGTTTGGAACATTTTGTCACCAGCCGAGTCCAAAACTCAGCTGTTCCCCTTCTCAGCCCAGGAAAGCAGGTAGAAAAACTTTTGTGGTGCCTTTCAGCTGCCTACCGGGGTAGTGTAAAAACTACCAACAGAACTCGTTTCTGGCACCTTCCCCGGTGGAGTTGTGCATGGGGTGTGTTTGGAACATTTTGTCACCAGCCGAGTCCAAAATTCAGCGATTCCCCATCTCAGCCCAGAAAGCAGGTAGAACAAGTTTTGTGGTGCCTTTCAGCTGCCTACCGGGGTAGTGTAAAAACTACCAACAGAACTCGTTTCTGGCACCTTCCCCGGTGGAGTTGTGCATGGGGTGTGTTTGGAACATTTTGTCACCAGCCGAGTCCAAAATTCAGCTATTCCCCATCTCAGCCCAGAAAGCAGGTAGAACACTTTTGTGGTGCCTTTCAGCTGCCTACCGGGGTAGTGTAAAAACTACCAACAGAACTCGTTTCTGGCACCTTCCCCGGTGGAGGTGTGCATGGGGTGTGTTTGGAACATTTTGTCACCAGCCGAGTCCAAAATTCAGCGATTCTCCATCTCAGCCCAGAAAGCAGGTAGAACAAGTTTTGTGGTGCCTTTCAGCTGCCTACCGGGGGTAGTGTAAAAACTACCACAGAACTCGTTTCTGGCACCTTCCCCGGTGGAGTTGTGCATGGGGTGTGTTTGGAACATTTTGTCACCAGCCGAGTCCAAAATTCAGCGATTCCCCATCTCAGCCCAGAAAGCAGGTAGAACAAGTTTTGTGGTGCCTTTCTCTTGCCTACCGGAGTAGTGTAAAAACTACCAATAGAACTCGTTTCTGGCACCTTCCCCGGTGGAGTTGTGCATGGGTGTGTTTGGAACATTTTGTCACCAGCCGAGTCCAAAATTCAGCGATTCCCCATCTCAGCCCAGAAAGCAGGTAGAACAAGTTTTGTGGTGCCTTTCAGCTGCCTACCGGGGGTAGTGTAAAAACTACCAACAGAACTCGTTTCTGGCACCTTCCCCGGTGGAGTTGTGCATGGGGTGTGTTTGGAACATTTTGTCACCAGCCAAGTCCAAAATTCAGCGATTCCCCATCTCAGCCCAGAAAGCAGGTAGAACAAGTTTTGTGGTGCCTTTCAGCTGCCTACCGGGGGTAGTGTAAAAACTACCAACAGAACTCGTTTCTGGCACCTTCCCCGGTGGAGTTGTGCATGGGGTGTGTTTGGAACATTTTGTCACCAGCCGAGTCCAAAATTCAGCGATTCCCCATCTCAGCCCAGAAAGCAGGTAGAACAAGTTTTGTGGTGCCTTTCAGCTGCCTACCGGGGGTAGTGTAAAAACTACCAAGAGAACTCGTTTCTGGCACCTTCCCCGGTGGAGTTGTGCATGGGGTGTGTTTGGAACATTTTGTCAGCAAGCCGAGTCCAAAATTCAGCTATTCCCCATCTCAGCCCAGAAAGCAGGTAGAACAAGTTTTGTGGTGCCTTTCAGCTGCCTACCGGGGGTAGTGTAAAAACTACCAACAGAACTCGTTTCTGGCACCTTTGCCGGTGGAGTTGTGCATGAGGTGTGTTTGGAACATTTTGTCACCAGCCGAGTCCAAAACTCAGCTGTTCCCCTTCTCAGCCCAGAAAGCAGGTAGAACAAGTTTTGTGGTGCCTTTCAGCTGCCTACCGGGGTAGTGTAAAAACTACCAACAGAACTCGTTTCTGGCACCTTCCCCGGTGGAGTTGTGCATGGGGTGTGTTTGGAACATTTTGTCACCAGCCGAGTCCAAAATTCAGCGATTCCCCATCTCAGCCCAGAAAGCAGGTAGAACAACTTTTGTGGTGCCTTTCAGCTGCCTACCGGGGTAGTGTAAAAACTACCAACAGAACTCGTTTCTGGCACCTTCCCCGGTGGAGGTGTGCATGGGGTGTGTTTGGAACATTTTTTCACCAGCCGAGTCCAAAATTCAGCCGTTCCCATCTCAGCCCAGAAAGCAGGTAGAACAAGTTTTGTGGTGCCTTTCAGCTGCCTACCGGGGTAGTGTAAAAACTACCAACAGAACTCGTTTCTGGCACCTGCCCCGGTGGAGTTGTGCATGGGGTGTGTTTGGAACATTTTGTCACCAGCCGAGTCCAAAATTCAGCGATTCCCCATCTCAGCCCAGAGAAGCAGGTAGAACAAGTTTTGTGGTGCCTTTCAGCTGCCTACCGGGGTAGTGTAAAAACTACCAAGAGAACTCGTTTCTGGCACCTTCCCCGGTGGAGTTGTGCATGGGGTGTGTTTGGAACATTTTGTCACCAGCCGAGTCCAAAATTCAGCGATTCCCCATCTCAGCCCAGAAAGCAGGTAGAACAAGTTTTGTGGTGCCTTTCAGCTGCCTACCGGGGTAGTGTAAAAACTACCAAGAGAACTCGTTTCTGGCACCTTCCCCGGTGGAGTTGTGCATGGGGTGTGTTTGGAACATTTTGTCACCAGCCGAGTCCAAAATTCAGCTATTCCCCATCTCAGCCCAGAAAGCAGGTAGAACAAGTTTTGTGGTGCCTTTCAGCTGCCTACCGGGGTAGTGTAAAAACTACCAACAGAACTCGTTTCTGGCACCTTTGCCGGTGGAGTTGTGCATGGGGTGTGTTTGGAACATTTTGTCACCAGCCGAGTCCAAAATTCAGCCGTTCCCCATCTCAGCCCAGAAAGCAGGGTAGAACAAGTTTTGTGGTGCCTTTCAGCTGCCTACCGGGGTAGTGTAAAAACTACCAACAGAACTCGTTTCTGGCACCTTCCCCGGTGGAGTTGTGCATGGGGTGTGTTTGGAACATTTTGTCACCAGCCGAGTCCAAAATTCAGCGATTCCCCATCTCAGCCCAGAAAGCAGGTAGAACAAGTTTTGTGGTGCCTTTCAGCTGCCTACCGGGGTAGTGTAAAAACTACCAACAGAACTCGTTTCTGGCACCTTCCCGGTGGAGTTGTGCATGGGGTGTGTTTGGAACATTTTGTCACCAGCCGAGTCCAAATTCAGCGTTTCCCCATCTCAGCCCAGAAAGCAGGTAGAACAAGTTTTGTGGTGCCTTTCAGCTGCCTACCGGGGTAGTGTAAAAACTACCAAGAGAACTCGTTTCTGGCACCTTCCCCGGTGGAGTTGTGCATGGGGTGTGTTTGGAACATTTTGTCACCAGCCGAGTCCAAAATTCAGCGATTCCCATCTCAGCCCAGAAAGCAGGTAGAACAAGTTTTGTGGTGCCTTTCAGCTGCCTACCGGGGTAGTGTAAAAACTACCAAAAGAACTCGTTTCTGGCACCTTCCCCGGTGGAGTTGTGCATGGGGTGTGTTTGGAACATTTTGTCACCAGCCGAGTCCAAAATTCAGCGATTCCCCATCTCAGCCCAGAAAGCAGGTAGAACAAGTTTTGTGGTGCCTTTCAGCTGCCTACCGGGGTAGTGTAAAAACTACCAAGAGAACTCGTTTCTGGCACCTTCCCCGGTGGAGTTGTGCATGGGGTGTGTTTGGAACATTTTGTCACCAGCCGAGTCCAAAATTCAGCTATGCCCCATCTCAGCCCAGAAAGCAGGTAGAACAAGTTTTGTGGTGCCTTTCAGCTGCCTACCGGGGTAGTGTAAAAACTACCAAGAGAACTCGTTTCTGGCACCTTTGCCGGTGGAGTTGTGCATGGGGTGTCTTTGGAACATTTTGTCACCAGCCCGAGTCCAAAATCAGCGATTCTCTCATCTCTC